>NC_140169.1:176013619-176118619 GCF_963971535.1 Notolepis coatsorum
GTCGCTGTTGTGGTAGAGGCCCTGACAACTAAGGGGTCACAGTTGTTTTTGTTTTGTTTATGGGTTGTTGTGTAGTGGTTGCCTCTTGGGCAACCAGTTTGGTGGGGGAGGTGTTATGTACTAGAGGCCTGGTCACTCCTGTGTCACCAGGGCAGGCAGGTGAGGGCTGCCAATTAGCCAATTAGTGCTGATTGGTTACCTGCTGGGGAGCTTCAAAGGCAGACCCAGAAACACACATGCACGGTCTGTGCCTAGTGAAAGAGCTGTCAGGTTCTTACAGTCCTTGTCCGTTGGGTTACCAGTACATTAGCTTTTAGTTATATTAGTAGTTCCTTGGTTTAGTAGCATTTTTGAGTTAGAGCACAGGGTTTTGGTGTTGATTACACATAGGTTGCGTACCCATGAGCCAGGGTCGTAACAGGGAGGGAGAGGCAGGGGTAATAGAGAGATAGAGGGAGGGACAGACAGGGGTAATAGAGAGATAGAGGGAGGGAGAGGCAGGGGTAATAGAGAGATAGAGGGAGGGAGAGGCAGGGGTAATAGAGAGATAGAGGGAGGGAGAGGCAGGGGTAATAGAGAGAGATAGAGGGAGGGATGGGCAGGGGTAATAGAGAGATAGAGGGAGGGAGAGGCAGGGGTAATAGAGAGAGATAGAGGGAGGGATGGGCAGGGGTAATAGAGAGAGATACAGTAGAGGGAGAGAGAGGCAGGGGTAATAGAGAGAGAGGGAGGAAGAGAGAGACCGGGATAATAGAGATATAGGGAGGGAGAGGCAGGGGTAATATAGAGAGAGATAGAGGGAGAGAGAGGCAGGGGTAATATAGAGAGAGATAGAGGGAGGGAGAGGCAGGGGTAATAGAGAGAGATAGAGGGAGGGAGAGGCAGAGGTAATAGAGAGAGAGATACAGTAGAGGGAGAGAGAGGCAGGGGTAATAGAGAGCGAGAGATAGAGGGAGGGAGGGAGAGGCGGGGGTAATAGAGAGAGAGAGATAGAGGGAGGGAGAGGCGGGGGTACAGTAAGAGAGAGGGGAGTGTCTCCCTGTTTAAGACGGAACGGCTGAGTTATGTTCCTCTTGGCAGCGGCAGGCACGTCGGCGGGGCTCGAGGCGTCACGGCGCCACCTCAGGCTCTGAGCAGCGGCCGAGGCGTTCTCCAGCACATGGCATTCATTTTGGGGGCTGCCGGGGAGCGAGAGATGGGGCTCCGTTTCCAAAGCCTGAGCGGTGCCTGAGCAATTAGGGGGCTGCAATTACACAGGGTGGATCTCCTCTTGACGCATGCCAAGAGTAATGCGAGTCTCTGCCAAGGATCTAATGGAAGTGACAGAGAAGGGAGTCGTAATGGCCGTCGTCGTATACATGATTTACACCAGGAAAAGGCGCAGTGTTTTTGCTGTTGTTTTTACACACACACACACACACTACACACACACACACACTACACGCACGCACGCACACACACACACACACACACACACACACACACACACACACACACACACACACACACACACACACACACACACACACACACACACACACACACACACACACACACACACACTCGCTCACAGCCTCAGTGGGCAAGCCAATCAGAATCACAACAGATTTTTTTTTTTTCATGACGAAGGTATTTTCCATACAGTAAGTGGTAATAGAGAAAGTGGCACAACAGTGAAAGAGGGAAGTGTCGGCTTAGGGGGTTTGCTAGCGCTTTGTAACAACAAAACGCCATGTTCCCCCCATCGGAATCCGTGGACGTGCAGAGAAGGATGGCCAAGCATCGCAGAGAACAGGGTCATCGGCGGCTTGCGGCAGAGGCGGTTCTGGACCACACATGAGATCCAGGTTCCAGTTCTCTGCGGGCTTTAGCTCTTCCATGTTGCAATTCTGTTTCTGCGTAAAGAAGACATCAATCTCTTCTCCGTTAACAATCCCCTTTTATATACTGCATAATATATCATTTTAGAAACAGTTACCATAATAGCAATATTAGAGGGGGATCCTCGAGCCCTTCTTGTGTCAGGAGAACCACCTTATAATTCCTATACTCCCCCCTATCCGTCCCAACTGAAATTGTATTCATATGTCCTCTTGAATGCGAGATGTAATAGTTTTGGCTTTTCCTTTTGAACCTTATACATTTCACCGTGATATACGAGCAGTGATTATTGGATCTCTGAACTATGTAAACATGGGGGTAAAGAGAGGAGGAACGATTTAGACCTTAATTGATGTTGTGATTCATGGGGGTTGGCGAGGCCAATAATTTTCTTTTTTTCAATACATTCATAAAATACTCTGCGGGAGAGATATTATACTCCTTTTTTTTCTACTTCTTCTCAGGCCTGCTATACTGTAACATCAATAACTTAGAAAGGAGTTCAAACTTGTAAGCACTAAATAGCACTGGAAGAAATTAATAGCGTATAGAGGGGGGGGGGGGGGGGTTGGTGTACACTCCCTGGAGCAAAATAAGATAAATCAATAATTTATCTTCTTTCTTTCTCTCTTTCTTCTTAGAGCCAAAGAACAATCCTGTAACTCTTGTCAATTATCAATAAGGCTGCTGCTTTGTCTGACGGGGCTGGAAGTTAGCTCTGGGGAGGAGAACACTCAATGAAGTTGTCAGTGGGGCTCTGTCGGTGCACTGCCTGCGATTGACTCTAGAGAAGTGGCACTGCTGTCTACAGTATATAGTTCACATAGGGAACTGCTGTCTATAGAGTTCACATAGGGATCTGCTGTCTATAGAGTTCACATAGGGAACTGCTGTCTATAGAGTTCACATAAGGTACTGCTGTCTATAGAGTTCACATAGGGATCTGCTGTCTATAGAGTTCACATAGGGAACTGCTGTCTATAGAGTTCACATAAGGATCTGCTGTCTATAGAGTTCACATAAGGATCTGCTGTCTATAGAGTTCAGATAAGGATCTGCTGTCTATAGAGTTCACATAAGGTACTGCTGTCTATAGAGTTCAGATAAGGATCTGCTGTCTATAGAGTTCAGATAAGGTACTGCTGTCTATAGAGTTCAGATACGGATCTGCTGTCTATAGAGTTCACATAAGGTACTGCTGTCTATAGAGTTCAGATACGGATCTGCTGTCTATAGAGTTCACATAAGGATCTGCTGTCTATAGAGTTCAGATAAGGAACTGCTGTCTATAGAGTTCACATAAGGTACTGCTGTCTATAGAGTTCAGATAAGGATCTGCTGTCTATAGAGTTCAGATAAGGAACTGCTGTCTATAGAGTTCAGATAAGGATCTGCTGTCTATAGAGTTCAGATAAGGAACTGCTGTCTATAGAGTTCAGATAAGGAACTGCTGTCTATAGAGTTCATATAAGGAACTGCTGTCTATATAGTTCATATAAGGAACTGCTGTCTATATAGTTCACATAAGGAACTGCTGTCTATATAGTTCACATAAGGTACTGCTGTCTATAGAGTTCACATAAGGTACTGCTGTCTATAGAGTTCAGATAAGGATCTGCTGTCTATATAGTTCAGATAAGGATCTGCTCTCTATAGAGTTCAGATAAGGATCTGCTGTCTATAGAGTTCACATAAGGAACTGCTGTCTATAGAGTTCACATAAGGATCTGCTGTCTATATAGTTCAGATAAGGATCTGCTGTCTATATAGTTCAGATAAGGATCTGCTGTCTATAGAGTTCAGATAAGGATCTGCTGTCTATAGAGTTCACATAAGGAACTGCTGTCTATAGAGTTCACATAAGGATCTGCTGTCTATATAGTTCACATAAGGAACTGCTGTCTATATAGTTCACATAAGGAACTGCTGTCTATAGAGTTCACATAAGGAACTGCTGTCTATAGAGTTCACATAAGGTACTGCTGTCTTTACCCTTTAAATGCCAGTTTGTGTGATGACATCACAAATTATTGTTAAAAAAAATACACAAAGTCAAATATTTTCAATATCAAAATTAATGCAAAGTACATTTTTCTGGGGGGGATTATTTCAGGCTAGGCATGTGTCAATGATAGCAACAACACAGATTTTGATGGATTTTTTGTAATGTCAGATTTAACACCAACTCTTTTCAGAAAAGTGGGAGTATTTCATTTTTTATCTGACATTACAAAAAATCTAAAAAAATAAATGGTTATGATCAGGGCTGAAGTTGAATTAAAGATGTATGACTGTTTAGACTGCATTACTCTCTGTCACAGTGATCTCCTGGTTGTTCCCCACTTAGGTTATCTAACTGCGCCGCCGCAGCCAGAAACACTGGCCTGGCCTGCTTCTAAGTTCAGTGGCCTGACTGCAAAAGAAAATTTAAAATTATCATTTTCTTTTTTTGTAAATGTTTTCAAGTACCACCAGCAGTACCACCAAGTGCCACTAGTGGTACGCGTACCACAGTTTGAGAACCACTGCATTAGGGTTTTTCTGAGGACACTGTTTATTTACATAGCAACCAGAGTCGTTGTGACAGCAAGGACCGAAAAGGACTCAAATGGTTAAAAAGAAAGTGTAAAGAAGCCCACGCATGTTGACAGTTTTGCCCATGTAATCCCTGTGTTTTCATGAAAAATTTTTTGTGGCATAATCTCTATAAAAGCCAAAGGGGCAAGATAAAAAGGAGGGGTAAGGCAGCTTTCTTCTTGGGACCACTTACAATGACCGATTACAATGTGCAATATAATAAATAATATAATAGATTGGGCAGTTCAGAGTTCTTTTTCATTCTTTTATGTTGCCTGAATGCTAGAAATACAGTCTGATACAACATAATCTATCACAGTGAAACCCGTTCAAGCTTGGAGATGGGTGATGACACAAAATAAAAGCCCAACTAGAAGAATGCACTCAGTAGAGCACAAATCTCCGTCTGGTGCAGGGATGGATTACCGAACGTGCCTACCAGGCCCAGAGGGGGGTCCTATTCCAGAGCCTGCGTGAAGTCGCTGTTATTAACCACTTAAGCATTGGACGGCCAGACGGCGGGCCGTCACACACTCACGTGCAAGTCGTAGCACTTTGCCCTCGTCTGTCGGCTCCGGGCTGCGTTTTCGCCGATCAACCAATACATTGTTGGAAAGTACAATTTTCCGCCTTTCGATCGTCACCCCACTCAACCAGTGCTTCCAGTCTCGGGTTACAAGATGAGACATCCGACGAGCATCATTTAACAAGCCATTCGGACAAGTGACCACGTCCTGTTTGCCCCTGTCCTGAACGGACCAATGACCCCTGACGGTGAAATTGATTGACTGCCTTTGTAGCGTTGTTCTGACGAGAGCCTCTGAATGAATGGGAGCGGACGGTCATTTTGGATAATCATGCAAAATCTTTACCGGTACACACATTACAAAAACCTTTCTAAAACATACATTTTCTGTGCGATTGTTATCAGATTCGGACCTCTACTAGATAAGACTTCAGGCTATGGAACCATTATGTTTTCCAGCTCCTACCTCTCAGCTGGAACCCAAAAACAGATATCTGGCAACAAGTACACAAAACATGAGTAAACTATTTTTTTAATTTCAGTGTGTGGAAGAACGTTCAGAATGTTATATTTTAAAAAAGACCAGACTCATGCATGTGCTATAAGGGGTTCAAGAATAGATCGCAGATTACTGGGGGTATGCAATCGTCAGACGTGCTATGTAAAACTAGCCCCTTGTATATTCTATATTATAGCTATGGGGAAAATGGTATGGCTCAAGAAACTATTTGCAGTACAGCATGTAAAAAGGCGTTTGTTTCTACACACTGTAGTTTGTAATTTATTACACGCTGAACATCGCCCATTTCCAAAATGTTCATTCAATCAATCGCCTGCACGGTGATTGATTGAATGAAAATTGTATTAACAGATTGCAGAATGGGTACAATACAGTACAGCTCAATACACACAATTGTTAAGGGGATGCAGACCAGAGAAATACTTTCGTCTTGTTTACATCAGGATCCCCCATTTTCTCCTTTTTTTCCCCTTAAGAGCCGGAGGCTACTGTAGAAGATTTTTTTTTTTTTTTTTTTTTTATCTTTCTTCCCCTCCTTTTTTCCCGATTTTTCTCCCATCCCACCCTTCCTGGTTGTTGCGTACTTTCCCCTACTGTTGGTCCGGGAGACCGGAGACTGTCACATGCTTTCCTCCGACGCATGTGCAGCCTGGGGCAGGCCAACCTGGCCGCGCAGGTTCTCACCGGGGAGAGTGTAGCGTGTGGGAGGCCACACTATCTCTCCTTAGTTCCAACCCTTGCTGAGCAGGCGCCCCGACCGAACTGTAGGGGTCGCTGTCCACAACGCCCAGGACCCACCCTTCAGCTTTCCCACCCCCTGATACAGCCAATTGTATCAGTGTGAGAGGCCAGCCAAGCTGATAGCAACGCCGGGAGCTGGATTCGAACAGGCGAATCCAGTGTCTCCCGGTGTTGGTGACGAACGTAATCTCCGTGCGCCACCTGCCCCCCTTGGATCCCCCATTTTCAATTCATAATGAATTGTAAGTAAGGGTGCAATTAGCACCATGCAATCCATTCTTTGTGGATCTAGCCCAGAGTCTTACACATTTTACAAAGGCTTTTAAAAAGGCCCTGAAGGATAAAATAATTCAGGAGTACAGTTTTGAGTAAAACATCAAACATTTATTTTCTCTTTTCTTTTTTCTCTTAACCTGTTAAGCCCTAGCCCTATTTTCTGAGAATCCGCCTAAAAATACATACCTAAGTAAATGGAAGATTGCTCCACTTCTACAAGGTCCATTTGCATGTTCTTGGTATCTAGGGACATCTATGGATCTCATGGAATGTATTCCCAGTGTCAGAAATATTGTGTCTGTTACTAGGCTCGAGTAAATTGTGATGAAACAAAGGAGAATATAAATTATGATTTTTCTTTGCATCTTTGACAGTGAATAACACCATGCTAAAAATGACCAGACATGAAAAACTGCCACTGAGCTCGTTCAGCACCTTATTGAGATCATGTGTACAAAAGATCTAAGCAAATTAATAAAGGGAAGATGATTAAACAGAATGGTTTGTAGATACAGTACTGAATTCTGCCATCCGGACACAAATATTATTATAGAATATAGAATACCAGGCCTATAAATTACCTTATTATAGCCAACTCGCACATCTATGGATCGGGCCAAATCAACTCTTTCAAATGGCAATTTGGATTTAGTATCTCCAGGCGTGCATGAAATCTACTGTAAATACAGTCAGTTTATTTTTTTTGGGGACAGGTCCGCTGTAACGGTCCCCCCGGTCCTGCTCCACAACCCCCATTTGTCAATGGACATTTCCCCCCCGGTCCTGCTCCACAACCCCCATCTGTCCATGGACATATCCCATACCTGAACTACGGCCCTCTACCACCAGGTGGCCTAGTTCAGTGTATTCATCTTTGTTATCTTTTACTTATTAACCTCTTAACACATTCGGGGCCATTGGGATGAGTCTAATAAATCTCTAGAGGACCGGCAAATGTAAACAGACGTGGGGCTGTTTGTAGAGCTAAATCTATACTTTATAGTATTGCTATCTGTCCATTATCATTGTCAATTGAGTCCATAAACCGTCCCTTCAAAATGGCTTAAAGAAAAAAAAAATTCATCAATGCGTTCTCATTTTATAGCACCGTGAATATAAGCGTTATACGGGATTTGGTCTAGTATATTTCCTGGAAGGCTAGATATAGGGCTAATAGCTACTAACGTTATATCCAATGGCATTTCCGTTATACAGATGCTACAGTTAAAACTCAAACTGCATATGATCGGCACGATCCTCAAGCATGTATGCATGAAAGGGGGGGGGGGGGGGCGGGGGACGTTGTTTCTTATTATTGATTACCAATAACCGTGTTCGTCTAAGTAGCCACATAGGCCGATCGCCTGGATGGCTATCAAAACAATGCCCGATCGGGTTGTACTTTATGTGAAAAAGATCTTACCATGAGCCGGTTGGATCCCCCCGAGCATTTCCCCATTATCGATCGCCATCTGGTAAATCGATATGTCCATTGGCTGATGATAAATCCCCTTATTGCATAGTGAAATCCGCGCTCCAAAAGGTATTCCGTGGAACAGACAATAGCTATCGCTTCAGATGAGTAGAAAACTACATTAGAGATTCAAAAAAAAAAAGACAACTTCTGCCACAGGGAACACTCTATTATCGC
The DNA here is from genome assembly GCF_963971535.1 of Notolepis coatsorum. NCBI lineage: Eukaryota > Metazoa > Chordata > Actinopteri > Aulopiformes > Paralepididae > Notolepis > Notolepis coatsorum. The sequence continues at coordinate 176,021,792 of NC_140169.1, forward strand.
GATAGCGCCCCTAAGAGGATCTGGCCGGTATTGCACTTTCTCGAATTCAAAGAGTAGGGTACATCTGCAGTGCAGCTCGGCGACCTTGAATAGGTTATTAAAATGGAATAAAAGCCAAACAACTTGCCACGGATATATCCGTGCTTCTGTCCACAACGGGTGGAATCGAAACACGGAGATCTCCGTGGTCGGGCGGGATTGTGTTAACGGGCCGAGATTTTTTTCAGGTCACAAATAAATCAATATAGTCCGTATTAACCCCTTAAGCCTGAGTGGTCCGGTACCGGTATGAGATTGATATCACGCCATAAATCCATCAATACAGAACATAATTAACAATTTCAGCGCCACACATAGTCCCCATCTCTACACTACCGCTAGATGGCCATCTTTGGACCTTATGGTGTTCTTGTTCTGTTCTTGACTTATTGTTATGTTGTCTTCTTGACTTGTTTAAAGAAGACCTGTACGGCCCATGGGGACATTAACGTGTGTTGTCGGGCCCTATAAATAAATTTGATTTGATTTGATTTAAAATAGTCATTTCCGCCATGTTTCACTATGTTTGCAGAGCTGTGTGTGTGTTCTGTATTATAGCTGTGGAGACAATGGTGTGGCTCATTTGACAGACACTACTTGTAGTGCAACATGGAAGAAATTGTTTGTTTCTACACACTGTAGTTTGTAGTTTATTACACGCTAAACATTGCGCATTTTCAAAATAATCCAGTATTTTTTCATAGATCGCGAGATAAAACGCGGTATGTGCAATAAGCCCAAATCGTTCTGGTTGATTCCCTGAACCCCCAAATACTCCCAAATTAAAGGTATATAACATGTACCTTCACAAAATCATCAAGGGGGGGGGGGGGTAATTTTAACTCAAAACTGTGATCGTGTTTGCTGAGCATGTTTTACGTCCGGTGAAACAGAACTCTGATCGTTAGAAAAACACATTTCAGATTCGGTAAAATAGACATAGAATATACCTTACCTTAGCCAGAAGGTATTCCAAAAAGAATAATTAGATTACCAGTGTATATGTCTATACACGTTTCGATGGTAAAATACGCTTAGGCAACGGAATTTTGAGGTGATCAATGTGGATCTCTGTTCAAGCAGGAGGAGGAGCCCCTACCAAAAAAAATCAAAAAGGAAGACGTGTATCCACGCCAATGCAATTCCAGTTCAGACACAGACGATACTGCCACCTGGTGATATTCGATCGGCATTGCAATTTCAATGTATACAAACGAGCCAGGGACAGCCAGAATGATCCGGATGATGATTTAGAACGGGGATCAGAGGAAAAATATCAAAGGATCTAAAAACGTAATATTACGTGTTTGGCGCTCAACCGCTGGCGGGCAAACACGTAATATTACATGATTGGTGCAGACAGTGTTAATGTTGTGTTTCTTTTAATTAATAATGTAGCCAAGAGTAAAGACCCTAACCCTGTCAAAACAGCAGTCAACGTGTATATTTACCAATGATTGTGTGTTATTAGTGAAATATGAGTTTATACTGTAGCAATCTCAGGGCATCGAGTCGGAAAAAGGCGCATATTGGTGCGAGGACTTCCCGCAACCTAACTAGTGCAGTCTTTTGAGAGAAGAGACCCAGGGCTTTTGAATAAAAAAAAAATACACTTCCCAGCTCACGGCAGCCGCTGTCAATCATCTGACTTCTAGTGTGAAGCTTTTTTTTCTCTTTATTTTCGGGATCATATCTTACGGTGGAACAAACCTGAATGTTATTACCATAAAATAGAAAGCAGTTTGTTGCTCTACCTTTCTGTGAATGTCTAGCAAAAAAACGCATTGCAATCTCATAAAAAATGGCGGTTTTAAAGATTTGATTCACGGTTTTTGCTGCTCTGTCAAGGGTGCCTGGTGGTACTAAATCCATTGGACTCTGGATTCCAACTCTGCCATTGGAAAGGGCAGATTTGGCCGGATCCATAGATGTATGACTTGGCCATAATAAGGTAATTTATAGGCCTTATATTCTATATTCATATTTCATATTGCATGTGTCTGGCAAAATTCAGTACAGGGCTGTACCGAATGTCATTTTTTAACATTCGAAGCTTCGATTGAAGTATTCGAACGAAGCTTTGAATGTCTATAAAAACAAATTTACTTACTTTTTTTTATGTCATTTTTTATGTCATTTTTTAACATTCAAAGCTTCGATTGAAGTATTCGAACGAAGCTTTGAATGTCTATAAAAACCAATTAACTTTTTTAAACTAAAACCTCAATTTGAATAAAGTGATTAATCTGATTAAATTAGTGTTTTTCTTTTATTAAATCAACTTTCTTTAACACTTTGGGTGCCGGCCAAAAATCCGGAAAATGACTGTGGGTTGCCAGGATTCCTGGACGATTCTAGCATATCTCATGATCTTAGCGGAGCTATTTCTATATTTTATATTATAACTATGGGGAAATGGTTGGGCTCATTTGAAGACGACAAGTTGATGTACACAATGCAAAAAACCGTTTGTTTCTGCATGTCTTCGTTCGTTCACAATTACAAGTTAAAAAACGTCAACAAAAGATAAAAGTGGAGGTAAATTATTTAGAACAGAAGTTACAGGCACTTTTATGAAAGGTGTGCCGGCGGGGTGATAATAGGTACTGAACGTGTTATAAAGCAATTTAGACTGGGATGGATGGATGGATGGTTTGATTGATTGATTGTTTGACAGATTGTTTTATTGGTTTGATTGATAGAATGTTTTATTGTTTTGTTGATAGTTTGATTCATAGATTGATTTGTTTGATTGATTGATTACTTTGTTGGTCATTTGATTGATAGAATGTTTGATTGTTTTGTTGATAGTTTGATTCATAGATTGATTTGTTTGATTGATTGATTACTTTGTTGGTCATTTGATTGATAGAATGTTTGATTGTTTTGTTGATAGTTTGATTCATAGATTGATTTGTTTGATTGATTGATTACTTTGTTGGTCATTTGATTGATAGAATGTTTGATTGTTTTGTTGATAGTTTGCTTGATAGAATGTTTGATTGTTTTGTTGATAGTTTGATTCATAGATTGATTTGTTTGATTGATTGATTACTTTGTTGGTAATTTGCTTGATAGAATGTTTGATTGTTTTGTTGATAGTTTGATTCATAGATTGATTGGTTTGATTGATTGATTACTTTGTTGGTCATTTGATTGATAGAATGTTTGATTGTTTTGTTGATAGTTTGATTCATAGATTGATTTGTTTGATTGATTGATTACTTTGTTGGTCATTTGATTGATAGAATGTTTGATTGTTTTGTTGATAGTTTGCTTGATAGAATGTTTGATTGTTTTGTTGATAGTTTGATTCATAGATTGATTGGTTTGATTGATTGATTACTTTGTTGGTCATTTGATTGATAGAATGTTTGATTGTTTTGTTGATAGTTTGATTCATAGATTGATTGGTTTGATTGATTGATTACTTTGTTGGTCATTTGATTGATAGAATGTTTGATTGTTTTGTTGATAGTTTGATTCATAGATTGATTTGTTTGATTGATTGATTACTTTGTTGGTCATTTGATTGATAGAATGTTTGATTGTTTTGTTGGTAATTTGCTTGATAGAATGTTTTATTGTTTTGTTGATAGTTTGATTCATAGATTGATTGGTTTGATTGATTGATTACTTTGTTGGTCATTTGATTGATAGAATGTTTGATTGTTTTGTTGATAGTTTGATTCATAGATTGATTTGTTTGATTGATTACTTTGTTGGTCATTTGCTTGATAGAATGTTTGATTGTTTTGTTGATAGTTTGATTCATAGATTGATTTGTTTGATTGATTGATTACTTTGTTGGTCATTTGATTGATATGCCTGGCGCTAATGAACAAGTAAGTTTTATAACTACTGGTGTAGGTCCAGACAACATTATTATAAAATACAGAATACTTTACAATGCAAAAAACTTGAAACTTTGATGCCATGAACATTTTTATTGTAAAATATGTTCAATAAACTGGGTGACAAGTCATCAGTACCAACCATTGTTGCTGTGCATTATATGCTGGTAACATTCACAGTATAGGATTATGGTAATTTACCAAGACAATACCTTATAAAAAGTGAACACTGGAGGATAATCAACCATTGTTTCAGTGCATTTAGGAGTTTGTTGGTAACATTCACAGTATAGGATTATGGTAATTTACCAATACAATACCTTATAAAAAGTGAACACTGGAGGATAATCAACCATTGTTTCAGTGCATTTAGGAGTTTGTTGGTAACATTCACAGTATAGGATTATGGTAATTTACCAAGACAATACCTTATAAAAAGTGAACACTGTGATGATAACCAACCATTGTTTCAGTGCATTTAGGAGTTTGTTGGTAACATTCACAGTATAGGATTATGGTAATTTACCAAGACAATACCTTATAAAAAGTGAACACTGGAGGATAATCAACCATTGTTTCAGTGCATTTAGGAGTTTGTTGGTAACATTCACAGTATAGGATTATGGTAATTTACCAAGACAATACCTTATAAAAAGTGAACACTGGAGGATAATCAACCATTGTTTCAGTGCATTTAGGAGTTTGTTGGTAACATTCACAGTATAGGATTATGGTAATTTACCAATACAATACCTTATAAAAAGTGAACACTGGAGGATAATCAACCATTGTTTCAGTGCATTTAGGAGTTTGTTGGTAACATTCACAGTATAGGATTATGGTAATTTACCAAGACAATACCTTATAAAAAGTGAACACTGGCTGATGATAACCAACCATTGTGTCAGTGCATTTAGGAGTTTGTTGGTAACATTCACAGTATAGGATTATGGTAATTTACAAAGACAATACCTTATAAAAAGTGAACACTGGAGGATAACCAACCATTGTTTCAGTGCATTTAGGAGTTTGTTGGTAACATTCACAGTATAGGATTATGGTAATTTACCAAGACAATACCTTATAAAAAGTGAACACTGGAGGATAATCAACCATTGTTTCAGTGCATTTAGGAGTTTGTTGGTAACATTCACAGTATAGGATTATGGTAATTTACCAAGACAATACCTTATAAAAAGTGAACACTGGAGGATAATCAACCATTGTTTCAGTGCATTTAGGAGTTTGTTGGTAACATTCACAGTATAGGATTATGGTAATTTACCAAGACAATACCTTATAAAAAGTGAACACTGTGATGATAACCAACCATTGTTTCAGTGCATTTAGGAGTTTGTTGGTAACATTCACAGTATAGGATTATGGTAATTTACCAAGACAATACCTTATAAAAAGTGAACACTGTGATGATAACCAACCATTGTTTCAGTGCATTTAGGAGTTTGTTGGTAACATTCACAGTATAGGATTATGGTAATTTACCAAGACAATACCTTATAAAAAGTGAACACTGTGATGATAACCAACCATTGTTTCAGTGCATTTAGGAGTTTGTTGGTAACATTCACAGTATAGGATTATGGTAATTTACCAAGACAATACCTTATAAAAAGTGAACACTGGCTGATGATAACCAACCATTGTGTCAGTGCATTTAGGAGTTTGTTGGTAACATTCACAGTATAGGATTATGGTAATTTACAAAGACAATACCTTATAAAAAGTGAACACTGGAGGATAACCAACCATTGTTTCAGTGCATTTAGAAGTTTGCTGGTAACATTCACGTCACATGAACTACAGGGCATATCTTACTTGGTCTCTCGCATCGATGACTGCATTGTCCATTGATAAATGGATGAAGCGCCAGATGATCTGTGGACCAAAAAATATCCAATACATGCTTCCAAAGTATATAAATAATAGGCCAATGGACTGCATTAGAAAAGTGTGGTATGTTACCTACAGTATATACTTTTTTAAACTGGGTGACTGTCAGCAACCATTGGTTCTGTGCAAACGGTAAAAATGAGGGGGGAAAAAGATAAATAAAAAAAAACTATATACACACACAATGCAAATTATGAATGGAGTCGATACAGCTAGATCGCTAACATAACGTCTCATCTGCAAGTGGTCCAAACATGCCTATGCAATATCGACAACCGTGGCCCAAATACATGTGTTCAACGCATTTGTCTTGTACAGAAAACAGTGCAACTACCCATACACTATACTATACTATACTATACTACAATATACTATACTATACTATACTACACTATACTATACTACACTCAGCTAGCTATACTATGTACCGGTACACATGGTTCTGTCTGTATCACACAATGATGGATTATTTAGAAGTAATCTGTACTTCTGTGTGCCGGATTATTTAGAAGTAGTCTGTACTTCTGTATGACAACTAATAAAGAAACTATTTAGAGAAATCCCTCTTTGTGTGGTACAGAGCGAAGCATTTGTCACGATGCAGGGGGACTTTGCACGATGTGCAAAAATATCTGGTCTCACTCCTGATGCCACGCCTACTGCAGACACGACATTTCCTACACGGTAGCTTTCTCTTCGGGGTGGCTTTGTATGCAACCATTACATGCTTCACAAAGCCACCCACTAATCTGCTCTGCGGGTCCCCCAGTGGGGCCCTAGGGTCGACACGCCCCACCTGCTCAGCCCCTGCCTCCTCCTCATCCCCACCCCCTGCCTCCTCCCCTGCCTCCTCCCCTGCCTCCGCCTCCGCCTCCATCTCCGCTGTCACCCCAGGAATCTTCTTCTCCTTACCGTCTGTGTAGGTCCGCGCCACAGCCCTGGTGAACCGGAAGAGGTTGGAGTAATGCCCTTGTGGGTGCTTTTTTTTGTACAAGACAAACGCGTTGAAGATACATATTTGGATCAGATACATCACAAACTTTTTGGTCCACTTTCCAGTCTTACGTGTAACCGGATAGTACGATATATTTTGATCCAGCTGATCGACGCCGTTCATGAATTTATTGTACTCCAGGATTGATGTTGGCTTGAGCATCTCCACCCTCAGCGCTTTGCCCTTCTTCTGCTTCTTCCACACCATCGCCTTTTCCATAGTGTCCTCGTGGAAGCTGCTGATGGTCTTCACGATTCTCTTATCGCGCCATGCCACGATCAGGACCTCCTTGTTGTTGACCGCAATGCGCTCCCCCACACCGATGTCACGTTTGGTAATGTTCTTGATGATGGCTGGCTCGCCCCGGTGCTTCCTGAGGGTACCACAGACGTCGGTCCTCAACTGTCGGAGCCTGGCTGACATACGTACCGAGTTGTAGAAGTTGTCCATGTAGAGCGTATAGCCGGCCCCAGACAGACGTCCAAGCAGACCGACGACCGTGTCCCCCAGGATCGAGCCTTCCCGACAATATGGCTTAAATGAAAAGCAATATCCTGTGCGTGATTCGCACAGGAAGTAGGACTTGATGCCATAGCGGGTGGGCTTGTTGGGGTTGTAGACCCGGAAGGTCAGGCGGCCTCGCCATGCCATCACCCCCTCGTCAATGGCGAGCTCGCGTTCAGGCTGGTACAGCTCCTTGCACCTCGTGTTTACATGGTCGACTACAGGGCGTACTTTGCACAATTTGTCTCTAACCTCCAGGGAAGTATTGTCCGCAAAGTGGAGGAATCGCCAGATCAATTGGAACCTGTTGCGTGGCATGGTATCAGAGTAGTACGGTGTGTACATCATGTCGTCAGTGGTCCACATCTGGTCCACGCGAGGCTTCCGCAGGACACTGCTAAGGAAATTGAGTCCGAGGAACTTCTTCAGCTCCTTCAATGTGAGGGGCTTCCAAAGCAGTGCCCTGCTACTGGTTAGCGTGGGGTCCAGCCGGGCAATGGACTGCTCAGCGTAGAGGTTGGACTGGGCAACAATAGAGTTCAGAAAAGCATCTGTCAGGAACAGATCCATCCATTTCGCAGGCCGGTAAGATCTGAGTGCCTTGGCGTCCTGGAGCAACCCCGGTTGGGCTGTGAAGGGGATCCTTTGAGGCACCCAGCCCTCACGAGACCAGGCATTCTCCTCTTCCTGACGGATCGCAGCCCTGCTCTTCGCTCCTCCACGACCTGTCAATTATACAAATATACTATAACACCCCTACTGTAGACATTCATATGCCACGTAGTTACAAACTGTGTGAGTGAATGAGTGAGTGTGTGTGGGGTTCAGATGTCAGAGCTGGACGTGGTGTGGGGGTCAGAGGTCAGAGCTGGAAGTGGTGTGCAGAGTGAGGCCAACTTACCGCTCTTAGATGTGCGTTTCCGCCCTGCAACAGGTTCCGGCATGTCCAGACTAGCATCCAGTTCTAGAATCACATGATGTAATACATTACACTAGGGCAACGCATTGTCATTGTATTTACCACCATCACCACCAGACCAGGCCCTGCAGCAGCCAGTCACCACCAGGCCCAGGCCCTGCAGCAGCCAGTCACCACCAGGCCCAGGCCCTGCAGCAGCCAGTCACCACCAGGCCCAGGCTCTAGCAGCAGCCAGTCACCACCAGGCCCAGGCTCTAGCAGCAGCCAGCTACCACCAGGCCCAGGCTCTAGCAGCAGCCAGTCACCACCATGTACAATTACCTGCAGGAGTAGAATGTGATCCTATGTCGTTGCCAGTCTCAGCGTCACTATCTGCAGGGTCTGCGCCAGAATCTGAATTGGATTAAATTCATTCAGTAAGTAAGTCTCACAAAACACAATAGTAATACATTTACACATACATAAATGTAGTTAGTACATACCCAAGCATGTTGGTGTATTGGCCCCGGATTCGGTTTCGGAGTGTTCTGCTGTGTGAACACAAAATAAATCAGCGGCCATCAAAGCATGTACATGTGTGTGTGTTGTAATCAATGGAATTTTACATATGCTACACAACCATGCATTTAAATATAGGCCTCGCCATGTGTCCATGCCATTGTGTATGTGTGTGCTGTAATCAATGGAATTTGCATATAGAGGCCTCACCATGTACTGCGAAGTTCAAAGGTGTTGGAGAGGATGCATGTCTTTTGATCTTGTGTGTGTGTGTGTGTACACACACTGCACACACACACACACACATACACACACACATCAAATGGCATGGGGTGAGGCATCTACACACACACACACACACACATCCATGTAACTAAATGTAGTGGCCTGTACATGCCTACTATATCTTGATTTGAACATGCACAAAACAATATTCACATTGCAACATACCAATTACCACGTCGACCACCACCACCACGTCGTATCATGCCCAGCATGCAACTATTATCACTTACATGATAGCTACACACTTCAAAGAGCCACTTCAAAGGGCGTGCACATGCACACACACACACACACACGCACACAAGACAACCTAACTGTAGCACATGGTAGCGTGGCCTGTACTGCATGCCTACTATATCCTATATCATTCAACTATCGATTTGAACATGCACAAAACAATATTCACATTGCAACATACCAATTACCACGTCGACCACCACCACCACGTCGTATCATGCCCAGCATGCAACTATTATCACTTACATGATAGCTACACACTTCAAAGAGCCACTTCAAAGGGCGTGCACATGCACACACACACACACACACGCACACAAGACAACCTAACTGTAGCACATGGTAGCGTGGCCTGTACTGCATGCCTACTATATCCTATATCATTCAACTATTGATTTGAACATGCACAAAACAATATTCACATTGCAACATACCAATTACCACGTCGACCACCACCACCACGTCGTATCATGCCCAGCATGCAACTATTATCACTTACATGATAGCTACACACTTCAAAGAGCCACTTCAAAGGGCGTGCACATGCACACACACACACACACACACGCACACAAGACAACCTAACTGTAGCACATGGTCGCGTGGCCTGTACTCTACATCCCTACTATATCCTATATCATTCAACTATCGATTTGAACATGCACAAAACAATATTCACATTGCATTAGTAAACATGACGTACCGTTGCCCCGTCGACCACCACCGTGTCCGACTCCCACGTCTGAATCGTGCGATGAATCAGACTCATACCTCCGACCCAAGCCGAGATCATCGTCAGATGATTCCGGAGCTAGAATATAATAAATGCATATCAGCGTTAGGTTTGGCAAACTAACGTTACATAGTCACAGAATAAGCGGTAGGTAAATCATCAAATACACGTTTCACACACACACAATCACATGCATATCGCCGGCGTTGGTTTGTCGAACTAACGTTACATAGACAGTCACAGTATGTAAATCATCAAATACACGTTTCACACACACACACAATCACATGCATATCGCCGTTGGTTTGTCGAACTAACGTTACATAGTCACAGTATGTAAATCATCAAATACACGTTTCACACACACACATATATATATATATATATATAAGACCGTGTAATTACCTGGTGGTTCCCAATCGGCGCTCCCATCAGATTCGTGGGCGGTCGAATCGCTGTCCCCTGACTCGCATGAAGAAGCTATGACCACAGCGGCAGCCTTCCTCTTCCTCGAACTGCGTCGGGTAGAGCCGCTCCCGGTCCCGGGGAGAGACGCGTTACTGGGCCCAGCAACGGTCTCACGGCTCTCTCCGATCGGAGCTACCAAAGACGTTGGTGCTGTTGGTGCTGCTGCTGCTTGAACAACCGCGGGTCCAAACGCCAGCTTCGTCTGAACAAAGCGACCCGCCGCCGGATTGTCCCCTCGCTTTCCTACACTACGTCTCTTCATACTGATCTAAATGAAACTACTAACTGATCAAACTACTATTACTACTACTGAAATATACTACCTAGACTACACACTAATCCCTCGAATAGTACTACTACTTAGCACGACTAAGTACTTTCTAAAGCACAGCTGAAACCTTACAATTAGTCTGATACTACCACTATACTGTATAACACTATAAATATAGACTATAGGCTGATCTCAATTCAAATCTCTCTCTCAATCTCTCTCTCTCTCTCTCTATCGCTCTATCTATCTCTCTCTCTCTCTCTCCTCCAAAACCTCGTAGATTCTGGGATCGCGCTAACGTTTTATACCTGTGGTTACATTGGCCAGGTATGCTGGCCAATCAAATGCCAGATTCATTGTGGGGTACAATATTCCCCCTATTGTGATAGTGTTAGAAAATAGGGGGACACTGCCACCTAGTGAAATTTGAGAGGAAATGCAGTTTCCGGTTAAAATTTTCTTCCAAAAGCTCGGCGGTGAAGTTCAGACGGGGAAAATCGAAAAAAGATGTAAACAGATCAAAGACGCTGTACAGCGTCCTCGGCACCTTGAGCATGGCCGGGAAAGACGCTGTAAAGCGTTTCCCGGCACCCAAAGTGTTAATGAATATAACTCATCAGTTTCGTCAACATAAATAATCCAATAAGGGCACGGTTGGTATGAAAGTGATGGTGACGTCTTATAGTATAATATTATAATATTAGTGTAGCCTAATCTTTAAGTGCAACTGTGAAGAAAACCCCCATTGGTTTAAACAGAAGATAAAAAACGTTTTTTTTATAAAAAAATTTAAATTCGAATGTTGATTTAGAATTTGAATGTCAACATTATGATCGAAGCTTCGAAGCTTCGAAGCTTCGAAGCATTCATTACAGCCCTAGTACTGTATGTACAAAAAACCTGTAAATAATATATACCCTTTGTTCATTTGCTTAGATATTTTGTACACTTGATCTCAAGAAGGTGCTGAATGAGCTAAATGTTTAACCTTTGGTCAATGTTAGTATGGTGTTATTCACCAGCAAAGAGGGAACAAAACTTCCATGCTACGGAAATAGTCTTCCTTTACATCTCTGAGTGGCACTGTGCTTAAAGGGGCTGTAAGTGATATCTGCATTTTTTGGTCTAAAATGTTGTCAGAAACATGTTTTAGTAAACCGTTTAGGTGGAAAAAGAGAAAATGTATGAGTACAAGCCGCCCTATACCACATCACAGTTTTTGTACCTGGCTCTCTTAATTCAAATCAAACTGTCAAGCTATAGGTGTTGAAGATCAAATATGAATTAAGATCCAGCAATTACATATGCTATTTCATATCTAAAATGTTGTCAGAAACATACTGTATTTTAGTGAAAGTGGAAGAAGATGTTTATGAGCAAGCCGCCATGTTGTTCTCTCTGTCCTGATTGGATAAAGTGGGAACCGTATTTTTTGTGTACTGCAGAGCAGAGGGACTGAGCGACCCATGTTACTGACCAAACATTCTATAGCAGTGACGGCTGTCCGAATGTAGAGCTACTTTCACACTTATTTTAACAAAAAAAAAGTAGCACTTACAGCACCTTCAAGATTGCAGCATGTGTCACTGATCTAATTTGATAATCTTTTTATTTTTTTGCGAATCACAAACGCAGGCCTTCATCTCCAAATAGGTCTAATCTAGGGCATAATTAGCACATATGTGTAAAACCTGGCAATATTTAGGTGCATGAAGAGACCTATTTTCAACATACAAGTAATTCAAAGTGAGAACATTCCACTGCGGCGAGCGGAGAACTGACAGTTCCTTGTGCACTCCGCCTGCAGGTTCCATTTGATGGCATTACAGATGCACCGTATCAAGAACTTATCAATCAAGAACGATCAAACGTCATAATTTAAGGATTGGGTTTTATGAAGAATGCTTGTTTATCTGTTGATCTTATTTTAGCACAGAGGCACCACTGTGTTGCGGCAGAAAGTGCGTAATCTCCATTTAATGGTGAGCAGCTGCATTGCGTGTGTCGGTGTGTGATAGTGTCTCCTTCTATTGAGACCTTCGTCACACAGACAGTGCCTCAGTATCCGTGGCTCCGGGGGAAGACTGAGCGTGTTGTACGGGCAATAAACAGATCGTAAATATGACTTTGTGATGAACTCCCTTATTAGAGGACGAGAGGACGAAAAGTGACGACTCAACTTTATCCACTATTAAAGGGGACATATTATGGAAAAGGGGTTTTGCCTAGGCTTTGTACAGATTTGGCATTCTGAAATGTAATAATATAATGCAGGACCTGTCACAGAGGTCTTTATTCGGCATGCAACGACACTCAATGTTTAAGCGGCACACACAGTGGTTCGTTTTTAACACACACACACCGGAACTGACCAAACATGCATTGTCTTTTAGGATCGCCGATGCAATACTCCTCTGCTCTTAACCCATCCCGTCGTCCTTCCCCCCAAGGGCAGCCGGGAGCAGACGAGGGCCGTGGCGTGAGCCACGGCCGGGGAACATCCAAGTGCTCCTGCCCGTCTTTGTCACAGACGCGACAGCGTTAGCGATCTGTTGTTGTGCATGTTTTTCCATTGGGTTTCTCTTATTGGGGGGGGGGGGGGGGGGGGGAACATGCAAACTCTTACGAACACGGGGAGAACATGCAAACTCCACACAGGAAGGCCTGGGAGATCACCCACCTGGGTACCTGCATCACGGAAACCTGGTCCCCAAGCGGGAATCGAACCCTGGACCTTCTTGGCAAGAAGGGGGGGGGGAGTGACATATTTTAATTCATACTGTACACACTGCATTAATGTTATGTTTGAGCCGCCCTAACCCGACCTTCCCTCTCAACCAATCCCCTGTAAACCCCCCCCGGCTGCTGCTGCTTGCTCTCTTTATCTTTTTGTCCTTTTTGTCCTTTTAAATGTTAATTTACTGTCCTGTATGGTTGTTCTTGACTTTAAGTTTGTTGTTGTTTTCGAGCCCAGCTCTCGGTGTTGCTACCGGCTTGGCTGGTCGTTCATACTAACACAATTGGCAGTGTTAGGGGTGGGAAAGCCAGGGGGTGGGGATTGGACGTTGTGGACAGCGACTCCTACATGTCGGTTGGTGCGCCTGTACAGCAGAATCAGGAAGTATCGGGGGCAGCGTGAGCATCCCACGCGTTACTCCTCGCCACTGAGAGATTGCGCTGTTCAGGTGAAAAGATGCGACACCTGCCTCCTCGTGTACCGGAAGGGACATGTGATGCAAGGCTTGGTCCTCACTGCAGCCGACCAGTGGGAGGCATGGTCTAGCAACGTTCGAGACAGAGGAGGGGAGAATTGAAGGGATAATTGGCGAGGCGAAATTGGGAGAAATAAGGAGAAAAAGTGGATAAAAAGAAAAAAGTTTGTTGTTGTTTTATGTCAGGTGTTGCTCGAAAAAAAGAGCTCAAGCTTCTTACCTGGTAAAATAAATAAAAAATATCTTGCCGTTTGACCAGGATTTAAATTGTTCACATTAGCAAGCCTAAACAAGCTGTTTCATCATTGCTTGTTGTGATGTCACAAAGTGGAGACAAACAATACATTTGCTTTAATGAATCAATTAGCTGTGCTTTGATTGGTTGTTAGGTAGCCAGGGAGGGAAGGAAATACATTGACATGTGTTGCTACACCCACCAAAAACAACACATTCTATATGAGGGAAAAGGTGCCGGAAAATAAGAATTAATTAAAACTTTTAAATAGATTTAGACTTGTTTATTCGTATGAAATAAATGTCTACAGATGTTATAAAATTGTTAAAAATATACATGTTTAGTAGTACAGTAGGCCCTATATTTATTCATTGATTAGAGGGCTGTCAGTTTATCACGTTAATTAGATTAATTAATTACACAGCAAATTATCGCGTTATGAAAATTAACTCAAAATTAATAAAAAAAATTATAATATATATATATTTTTTATTTGAATATTCTTTTATTTTTTTTTATCTCATTCATTCCATAAGAACGTAGAATACACATTTACAGACTTTTTTTTAATATGTCCATTTGCATGTTCTTGGTATCTGATTCTAGGGACATCTATGGATCTCAGGGAATGTATTCCCAGTGTCAGAAATACTGTGTCTGTTACTAGGCGTGAGTAAATTGTAATGAACCAAATGAGAATATAAATAAAGATCTTTGACTGTGAATAACACCATGCAAAAATTGACCAGACCTGAAAAATCTAAGCAAATGAATAAATGGAAGATGATTAAACAGAAGGTTTTGTAGATACAGTACTGAATTCTGCCATCCGGACACATGCAATTTGAAATATGATTATAGAATATAGAATATCAGGCCTAAAATGGTTATGCGATTAAAATGCGATTAATTAGATTAATTAATTACAAATCCTGTAATCAATTAGATAAATTTTTTTAATCGCATGACAGCACTAAACTAAACATTTTCTTTTTGTTGGTTGTTGCTTCCCCATGCACATCTAATCCTCTCAATCCATCCCCACACATGTACATACAGAAAACACCTACACTCATAAGGACAGTATACAAGATCCCCTCAGCCCACTTAAAACTAAAAGGAAAGGACACAACCTGACCGACGGGACAATGCCGGAAGACAATAGGAGTTCAAATCACCCTGTGAGGTCCAAAAGCAAAAACATGTCCAAATACCTGTCGGATCAAAGGGGAGGCGAAACCACATGTACGCCCCCTCATCATGATAGAATGTCTAATGACATAATGATATTACAGTAATCAGGATGTGAAAGAGACTCGGGGCATCTACTAGACGTGGAAGGGGAGAGAGAGGAGAGTGGGAGTGAAGCAAATGAAGACGGATGGTCTTAGAAAGAGGTGGAAACGGAGAAAACGGAGGAAATGCAATATGACAAAAAGGTCTTGTGCAGACGGCGCGACGCCACCCCCGCTACTCCCCAGACTCTATCAAACTGTGTCCGTTACACCACTCCACTCGTTTCCCTGCCTCGACACTGGCGACTCCGCTCGTACTTAAAAGGTAGACGGACGAGGAAAATGTGGACGTTGATGCAATTAAGTAAATAGGTGGATATGGAGCCCTGCTTTCGAACCGTAATGAGGTCAAGTTATGGAGTCCAGTCGCTATGAAATGCTGTTTCTCGTAGCTGTTGTTTTTTGGGTTTTTTTCTTTCATACTGCGGTGCTACAATTAGGAATGTTGCCAGGAAATGACTCAGAAAATCTATTTTCAGTGGCCTTCTGTTGTTATTCCATTTACCAATAATTAATTATGGCCTTTTTATGTAAATAATGGTTTATGAAAAACCAACAACCATTTGAATCATTTATTTTAAAAAGTATGAAGGGTAAGAAAAAACTGGAACTGGAACTATGAATATTCATCCATTTTAAAAGGATAACGTCTGTATCGTTTTACCTTTGGCTCACTGCCAGGATCAGCAGTCTAAACTCTTTGTGATGACGTTTACGTACATACTGTGCACACCCCTGTCTCCACTGTTGCGTTTTCCACAAGTCAGTGTTTCCATTATATTCCTGAACAACCGGCACAGACATACTCATTGCTTCGGTGATCCAATCCATCCATCGCCGCAAAATCAAGGAATGGGATGAATATGTCACATTATAACACTGATATTTGCTTCCAGAGTGCATTGCTAGAAATAGTCACTCTTAAAGGGAAAAATCAGCATTATAACGTAACATCTGGTAGCCTATTTTCTCCCTACTCCTTATTTTCGCCATGATGAATTACACTTCTGAAGCAAGTGTGTGCAAGTTGTTTTTTGAGTCAGGAATAAAATGGAGACATTGGCCTCTGGAAACACAACATGTGAGAAACCAAGAGAGGGGGGGTATGTATGTAAAAGTCACCACAACAGTTCCACAGTGTGGTCGGATGCTGGCAATGAGCCAACGGGTTGAATTATACCACTGTTATACAACGGCATGCACATTTCTCGATTCTGATTGGCTGAAACAGTCCATTTACACGTATGTATTGCGAACAGTCCACGCTTGCTGGCCCAGGACCCGCCCACAACCAAATCACATCACATCAATCCGCCGGATCACAAGATGGCGCACAATAATCTTTAACAATGATAGCGTCCTAACGACTAAATATGAAGTGATTCTGTCACAGCGAATGTCTTAGTCCTTTAAACAATGTTGGATGATGTAATTGATGGGTCATGAGTCAATACAGAACAAAAAGAAAAATCGCGGTTTGATTGATTCATTTGCGATTTTTTTTTCAATTTCTTTTTCCTTCTCTCTGACTGCAGCCCTCACTCTCACACTGTCCGATGCTGGCTCAGTCTCCACTAAGAATGAAGTTCTATAGAAAGTAGGTCTGCATCCCCTTAACAATTGTGTGTATTGAGCCGTACTGTATTGTACCCATTCTGCATCTGGTAATAACATTTTCAATCAATCATTCCAATAATACACAGTTGGATGTGTTAGTTGGTTGGATGCACTTCCGAGCTGCTTCCACATGGAGGCAAATTGTCTTTTTTGTAGTTGTGGGAACTACTTTTTCTGGCGGATGATTTTTTCAATAAATCTTCGATTAATGTGTGTTTATTGTATAGCAATAAGGTTGGATGAATATGGCAGTTGTATAAACGCTTTACACCACTTGCAGTCGTGATTTGTGAACAATAAACCATGCCTAGGGGGGTCTAACTACCCTCGGCTGCGCCTCGGGCCTAACAACCACCCCTAGGCATGGTTTATTGTTCACAAACCACTCCTGCGCGTGATGTAATGCTTAATTATAGCCTACCAACCAGCATAACTAGCTTATGAACTTCACAGTGTGTGGTCAATGAGTTAACAACCGGTGTTGTCACATAGACATCAGCATCACTATCAAGACTCTGATAAGAGCCCCTCCCACCATATCAATCCCACTCGCACACTGCCAGTGAGGAAATAAATACAGGCTCCTGCGGTAAATCACCAATGATCAAACACACAGTGAGACCACCAGCACTTAGCGCCCATGGCTCAGACCCCCCCCCCCCCCCCCCCCCAGACACCCATGCGTTTGTGTGTATACAGGGGTTTTCGGCTTTGTTTTCCCAGGCGGAGGACGCGAAGAAGAACAAAACTTTTCGCCCTCCGGGAACTTGTTTGTTTTCATTACGCGAGTCAACAGGCTTCAAGTCGGCGGGGGAAAGTTGTTTTGTTTCTGTCTCTCTATATTGGAGAGCATTAGAACTGACCTGACTCCCAAAACAAGCACTTCCCTCTGTCTGTCTGTTTGTCCCTCCGTCTACCTCTCTCTCTCTCTCTCTAAACCGTGGGCCACACAACAGCTGACTTTTCATCTCCACCGAGGGCCCCCTCTGACCTGGGTCTCGCTCAGTCCTCCTTTTGTGTGTCCGTCTTTCATTATTGCCGGTGGGGGAGGGGAAGGCCTGTGCTATTGCTTGTGTGGGGCTGAAGCAAATAATCTGGAATTAAAAAATGGATTCTTCAGGCCTGAGCCTTAGCAACAGGCCGTATCACCATCTGTTCCAGCGACATGGGCGGCCACCATCGCGGTTCCTCAGCCACAGAGCATGCCATGTCACCTGTTCCCTTATTAAGTGTGTGTGTGTGTGTGTGTGTGTGTGTGTGTGTGTGTGTGTGTGTGTGTGTGTGTGTGTGTGTGTGTGTGTGTGTGTGTGTGTGTGTGTGTGTGTGTGTGTGTGTGTGTGTGTGTGTGTGTGTGTGTGTGTGTGTGTGTGTGTGTGTGTGTGTGTGTGTGTGTGTGTGTGTGTGTGTGTGTGTGTGTGTGTGTGTGTGTGTGTGTGTGCTGTCTAGTGTCGTATGACCGGATGACCACAGGGGTCAAGAGTCATATTGAGTGCATTGTATGTCTTCTGTTCTTTGCAGACGTTACTGCAACTATAACTGTGGCCTAGAACGTGTGCCAACACCCTTGGAAGGCCTCTAACATACACACATACGCAAGTATTTAATACCTTGATTAATGGTATGTATATATATGTGTATATGTATATATATCTGTCTGTGTGTATATATTATAAAAGAAAATGAGTTTGTTCTGTTATATTCATATATGTTTTGTCTTCTATAATGTTTTGTTTTGTATCATTATCAAATAATGGGCAAAAAAACGATTAAAATAATTATATATAAAAACTGTTATATTTGACCCCCTTAAATGCAACATGTATAAATAAAGGTAACAGATATATTTGTATCTCATTGGAACATCTTCGAGCCTCTCTGTTGAGGTTAATATCTCCCCGGGTCTGAGTGGCGCTATCTCAGGATTTAATCATTAAACACTCCTGGGTGAGTCCTCCGGTCACGCGAGATGGGCTGCGGAGACAAGGCGGGCCTTTATCACAGCACATGGAGGCCTAAGTCAGACAGTATTTAGCCACAGGGAGCCCTCATCAGCTCTACAGGAGCCTCCACTCACCCAAGGCACCGACAGCTGCTAAACACACACCCCTTTCTCACCCCATAACCCCACATATAGAAAACTATTACAGAGATTTTCAAACTAAGCCCTTGGTGTGTGAAGCCTGCAAAAGAAGCCTGCACTATTATTGAATTCAAAGCCGTCCGATTAAATGTTTTCTTCAAATAATAAGAGATGTAAAATGGACCATGTGTGATTGTGACAATCTCATATCTAAAAAAATTTCGATTTGATTTTTGAAACGTAAATCGTGTGGTTGGAAAAATCTCAGAGCAAAAATGTCAGTTTAATGGATTCAGACGATGACGTCGTCAAGTGTTTAAATACTTGTGACAATGTGCACACTTGTATCCTTGTTGATATTTGCTTGGTCTCTTCATCACAAGTTGTTTTATGATTAATCTGACAGATACAGATTGTCTGTACAGTATGTCCCTACAATGAAGTTAACTCAGGAAAATAGAATATGGAGGACAGTGATATCTTGTGTGTCCGGCTCATCTTATGTCCGTGATTAAATCAATAGGACTAACAAGGACTTATTAAATTGATATCATCGGCTCCAAATTGGCGTCCCGCCCTTCCCTGCTTCCGACCCTGTTTTTTCCCAAAGAGTAAAAGACCCTTGTAAAATAGTACTTTCCAAAATGTTTAATTTTTTTTAAGTTATTCTGTATTCAAGCTATTGATATTTAATGCTTGTGTTCAACAATGAATAAACTCCCCAGAGTTACAATCCCAAATACACTTCAAGATCAAGATTTTCTGACCTTCAGAGCTCAGACTGTGTGTGTGTGTGTGTGTGTGTGTGTGTGTGTGTGTGTGTGTGTGTGTGTGTGTGTGTGTGTGTGTGTGTGTGTGTGTGTGTGTGTGTGTTCGTGCGTGCGTGCATAATGGTTTATGGGGACAAAATGTTGCACCACTCATCAGCAATATGGGAACATTTCAGTGTCCCCATAAAACACTTGTCACTTTGTCACTTTCACTTTGTTTTCTGCAAGGAAACTATAAAAGAAGGAAGGGTCATCACGTCACCGCGTAGAACGCACATTGGTGCCAAGTGTGAAAACGTTCAGTTCGGCCAACATTGAGTTGAAACGGGTTATTACCTCGGGATAATATAAACGGGATGAACGGAATGTCAGAATCATCAGCAATTGGTTGCATTGATAACTAGCTAACATTTGATATATTGGTTGGTGTATATTTCCTCAGAGAGCTTGTATATTTTGCTTCTCCATACATCTCCCATAGGCTTCAATAGAACTGGCACCAAGCAAAACATAGAACGCTCGTATTCTGACGTGATGACCCTTCCTTCTTTTATAGTTTCCTTGATTTTCTGACTTCTACAACCTTATATTTGGTTATGATTTATGTACATTGATTTAAACTATTTTAGATAAAGATCTGCCCTTTAACTTTGGTAAACACCTCTCCTCACTGTTTTATCAAGTTACCTTTTAAACCACATATAGCTATTCTCAATGTGTTGGGTGTATAGGATTAGCGCCACTGTTAAAAGCATAGCAAGCCATCGGGGGATAACGATTTAAAAACCAATCAAGACATCATACATCAGCCTGGTCATCTGACAAGTAAGTTATTTCCCTATTCTTACACAGAGGTAGGACGACTGAGGTAATGGAGGGCCCCTGTGGATGCATTAGGACTTCCCTGTGACCGAGAGCCGCATCCTACCTGAGAGATGAGCTTTGCATCAGACCTGTTTCAAGTGATTATTTGCTGTCCATCAACTCCTCTCTTTTATTTTTGTTTGTTTGATTGTTTTGTCCACGTGTACAGGACAAAAATCACACAGTATTTCAGTGCCATCTGAAAAAGAAAAACGCTTTTAGAGAAAAGCTTGTTTTTATTATCTACAAAAAGACTTGGAAATCGGTTCCCCAATAATAATAATCAGCTTTCAAATAAAACATAAAATGAGAAAAGGATGCAAACTAGACTAGACGGTGGCCTTCAGCGGGTATATCCCTGAAATGCCCTGAATCATCAATGACACCTTTGATGAGTAATGCATTAAAATATGTTGGTCCCTAGATGCCACACAGAAATGTAATCGGGTGAACATAAGGAATAAGGTGAGGGGTAGTCTAATATGGTCATACCATTCTCGCCATTAAGCTACATCCACACAGCTTACCTTTACCTGTGCGTGACGGCTACCTCACTCGACTGCTGCAGCTCACACACATTTTGTGTCCGCCC
Source organism: Notolepis coatsorum (assembly GCF_963971535.1). Taxonomy (NCBI): domain Eukaryota; kingdom Metazoa; phylum Chordata; class Actinopteri; order Aulopiformes; family Paralepididae; genus Notolepis; species Notolepis coatsorum. The sequence goes on from NC_140169.1 coordinate 176,043,170, forward strand.
AGATAGCATTACTGCTGCGCTGCTGCTACTGAAGAGTTGTAACCAGAAAGCAGTCAGTGATTTTAGTTTTTCCCTTGTTCAGAGCAACAGAGAAAGCGAGAGAAACAACTACTGCCCTTCCCCTGATGTTATGTTAACTTATTTCCATAATATAATTATCCTCTTAAACATCGGACGCGTGCACGTCGCGGCACTTTGCCCTCGTCTGCCGGCTCCGGGCTGCATTTCTGCCGATCAACCAATACATTGTTGGAAAGTTTAATTTGCCGCCTTTTGATCGCCACCCTACTCTACCTATTGCATGCTTTCAGTCTCCGACATCCGAGCGTCATTTGACAAGCCATTCGGACCACGTCAGGTTTGGCCGGGTCCTGAACAGACCTGTCACCTCAGATGGCCACCTTTGTAGCCAATGAAATTCAGGAGCCAGGCCTGTCCCACGTGAGGGCTGATTGCAACGAGAAAACCGGGGAAGTTCTTTGTTTTGACTAGCGCCTCGGAATCAATGGCAGCGGACGGCCATTTTGGATAATCATGCCGAATTAACGCCAGTACACACATTACAAAAACCTTTGTAAAAGGTGCGACTGGGTAGCGCAGCGGACTAAGCGCTCACCTACCACCGCAGAGACACTGGCAGTAGCGGCTGCTGGATGCTTCGCCACTAGGGGCGCTATACCAAACATTTTGCAAACATGTACAAGGCACGCATTGGCGAATATTATCACCATTGCCATCGATCAATATATGATCACAGTCAGTCAAATGCAACCACGTTTCCAATAGCCCAACACAAACACGCACAGCTCTCTCTCTCTCTCTCTCTCGCTCTCTCTCTCCCTCTCTCTCTCTCTTCCTCTCTCTCCCTCTCTCTCTCTCTCTCTCAGATCGATTCAATAAGAAACACATATGTATATATTGACATTTTAAACAAGTTACCATTCATTGTCTGAGTGGTTATGCTCTACCCGCGGCGAAATTAGAGAGAGAGAGAGAGAGAGAGAGAGAGAGAAAGAGAGCGCGAGAGAGAGAGAGAGAGAGAGAGAGAGAGAGAGAGAGAGAGAGAGAGCGAGAGAGAGGAGGAGAGAGAGAGAGGAGGAGAGAGAGAGAGGAGGAGAGAGAGAGAGAGAGAGAGAGAGAGAGAGAGAGAGAGAGAGAGAGAGAGAGAGAGAGAGAGAGAGAGAGAGAGAGAGAGAGAGAGCGTTAGTTAAGCATTAGCTGAGTGGCTAACAGCAGCTAAAGTTAGCTGAGTTGGCTAAGAGAGAGAGAGAGAGAGAATTAACTCACTTTGTTTAATTGAAACGTGGTCCAGCCGGAGGGCTTAATAAAGTGTATGTCCACTGACTGTCCCCCAGACTGTTGTCGATGTATATCCATTCCACTCACTGCCCACTGTCCAGACTCCAGACTGAATCACAAGTTCACAACACACAGCCTCGAACATGTTGCAAACTGTGGCTAAGGAAAAAACTGGCATCGCCGCGTCGGCCAATCAGAGAGCGTCTCCGCGAAATGCGGCTAAGGAAAAAAATGCTGCTACGGAAAAAAATAATAGACGCTGCTGCTTAGACCGCTTCAAATCGCGCCCGGCTTCCATCATAAACATCATATTTCAACGCACAACGCGTTACGCACTGATTGGCTGAGACGGATACAGCGATCACACAGTGACGCGCACTCAGAGTGCTATCGCGTCTAGCCCGGGCCGAGAAATACAAAAAAAATAAAAAATAAAAATAAAAGTGAGTCACTTCCTGTTCAGGAAAACGAGTATTTTTTATTTTATATAGTAACGTTATATTGTGCATTGGAACACAAACATACTTAAAATGAGTTCTCAAGTTCTCAAGTTCTTTAATAGTTGTCATACAGAAGTACAGAATACTTTCATACAAAATGCTTCTTACTGTTACGCTCCAGAGACTGTGCTAGACAAGATAGTATCAAATAAAATATAGCATGAATTTAGAAGAAGAAAATGAGGTCACAGTGTTCGGTATAGACATATGTACAATGTTCTGAGTTACCATATAATATACAATACACAATACTATGCAGTGTACTAATGTACAGTACTATCTAGTGCAAAGCAGAAATGGGATGAGGTACAATTTTAGGTACAATTTACAGTAAGGTGTACGAGTTGTAGTGCAATCCTTCATCCATAAATATAAAGTGTGGGGAGTGGGTGCTACAGTGTGTTTGTTTAAAGTGGGTGTGTGCTATAAAGTGTGTGGAGTGGGTGCTACAGTGTGTTTGTTTAAAGTGAGTGTGTGCGTGTGGATGTGTGTGCTATGTGCGTTTGGTGGTTGTTGTTGTGTAGTGTTCATTCATTGTTCGTTTAGCAGCCTGATGGCCTGGGGATAGAAGCTACTTCTGAGTCTTTCTGTGCTCGCCTTGAGACTCCTGTATCGCTTGCCTGACCGCAGCAGTTCGAAGAGGCAGTTGTTCGGGTGACTGGAGTCTTTAATGATTCTCTTAGCCTTGCCCTTGCAACGCTTGTAGTAAATGTTCTGGAGGGTGGGGAGCCCCCCTCCAATTGTGCGTTCGGCTGAACGTGTCACTCTTTGTAGTCTGCTTTGGTCTTTTGCAGTGCTATTCCCAAACCAGGAGGTGATGTTGCCAGTCAAGATGCTCTCTATTGTACATGAGTAGAAGTTCTTAAGGATCTTCTGGCTGACTTGGAACTTCCTTAGGCGCCTGAGGAAGTAGAGGCGTTGTCGTGCCTTCTTCACCACACTGTTAATGTGTGTGGTCCATGTCAAGTCCTCGGATATGTAGGCTCCGAGGTACTTGAAGCTGTTGACTCTCTCAACCGGTGCCCCGTCGATGCTGAGGGGGCTGTAGTCCTTGACCCCCGACCTCCTGAAGTCCACAATCATCTCCTTTGTGAGTAAATATGAGTTTACATCATTTTAAACATGTTTATATTATTTATAGGGCTATAAAACTAAAAAATAAAAAATAATTGTTCTTGTTCTTCTCTCATATAACCAGGGCAGGGCCGACACTGGGATCGAATCCAGCTGTCAGCGGTACCTCCGGCTTGGTCAGTCGTCCCTACTAACACAATTGGCAGTGTTAGCAGGTGGGAAGCCGGTGGGGTATCTATCCTGGTCGTTGTAAACAGTGACTCCTACTGGTCGGTCGGGGTGCCTGCTCAGCAGGGAAGGGATCTGGGGGAGGTAGTGTGATCCTCCCACGCGTTACACTCCCCCAGTGTGAGTCCTCGCTGTCAGGTGAAAAGAAGCGGCTGGCTGACTCCACATGTATCGGAGGAGGCATGTGATAGTCTTCAACCCTCCCTAGGCCGGCAAGTGGGGGGAAAATGCGCACAGCGACCAGGAAGGGAATTGGCATAACGACTAAATTGGGATGAAAAAAATAAAATAAAAAATAAAATAAAATAAAGAAAATAAATAGATAAAAAAATAAAACATTGTAAAACACTCATTTTCCGTGGGATTGTTATCAACTTTCGACCTGTACTAGATACGACTTCAGGCTATGGAACCGTTATGTTTTCCAGCTCCTATTTCTCAGCTGGAACTCAAAAACAGGCATCATTCTGGCAACAAGTGACGCTTGAAACCCACCAGGCGCGGGCACAAGCACCCGCGGGCTTCGTGCGAGAACAGCACACGTGGCCGTCCACACCGAGTCCAACTTCAGAGCGGGCGAAAGCGCACGGAGGGAGGCACATTTACATTGGAACAGCTGTAAATGCCTAGTCTATATGCAAAGTCAGTCCCCGTTTGAAGATGTTTTAAAGATTTCCAGGTCCAGTGTTCATTTCGCATGTATAATCCACGCCTCTGAATCCAACCAAAGCGATTAAACTCGCTTCCCGCCCGTGAGACGCCCGCACGGTGGGAACAGCGACGCCTGTTATCACTTCCAGCGCCAACAGCAGAGGGCGCTGATGGCCCTTCAGCGCCAGTGCTTTATCCATTTATGTAGGATAGGACTTAATTGCGAGTGCTTAAAATATATCAAATATGGGGGCGCTCCAGTGGTGAGTCGCGAATCGGTCGTCCCGGGTTCGTTTCCCGGACCCGGTGACCATATACCACATGTCTTCCCTTCTTCTCCTCCCGTTTCTCCATCTCTCCTCTGTCGGTCCTGTGTGGCCAAGAAAAAAGCTGTCGGTCCTGTGCGACCAGAAAAAGCAAATAAAGATAATAACAAATATATATATATATCAAATATAATAGCAATAGATCTAAATAATACGGTGATCGTCAGTGAGTTGCTTCCAGTCAACATGCACGAAACAGATAATTATTTCATACATACATTTCCGTTTTATACCGTGATGAATATGAATATATTTCTAGAGCGTTCTGTCTCAATAAACTCCAGCAAATCGAGCTTCAATGTATTTCGTTAGAAATCTTGCCATTTGTCGCTTGATTTATGAATAGTTTTCAAATAAACGCTAGATTATCGATATTATATGTGTCATCATGGGCGAACAGAAGCGGGTCTGAAAAATCGCTTCTCCGTACTTTGGTCCGCGCAAACCTCACACACACACACTCCGATGGCGGTGAAAGGAACATCGGATTAACCCAAGATTCGTAACATGAAGTCCTTACCTCACATCTGATGTAGTGCAAAAAGATTAATCCAATTCCTGATCGCCATTCCAAATATTGATCGCATTTATTGATCCAACGTTATATGTCCAAAACACATAACCCACGCTGCTCCGAGTGTCCCCAGTCAATGTGTTATAACGATACTGCATGCCCGAGAAGGAAAACCTGGACCGGACTTATTAGATTGATGCACAGCCCCAGCCAGAGGGATTCCAATGATGTATAATACCATCCGGGAGACGTTAGGCGGCAGTATTTGCCCTTTGCGAGCTCAGACCCATTCGCACACAGGGACAATTGAGGACAGGAAGATACCCTGGGGTCTACATTTTGCATCACATAGGTGACCTGATGTTAAAGACACCAGCCTTAGAGTGAGCACCGCCACCTGTACTTTTGGGCGTCAGCGCCTGTAAGGGGGGGTGGGATTTAATTTCCTTTTATATTTCATTTGGTGCCACTGGTAGTCCTCCTTGATCTCTGTGTTGCTGTGTTTTATAAATAAATACTATTATTTAGCTAATTGTTTCCCTGGTTTTGTGTCACTGCACCCTCACCTACCCTGTCTGTGGCCTTGTGTCCTTACTGGGGTACGTAACACCAATGATAACGTCAGGCTGGATGGATGAAAAATGAATGGATATAGCGAATAAAAGAAATATCGATTAAAACCCGGGATTTCTCTGGTTTGGCGCCCAGAGCATGGCGAGTTAACCCGACTTATCTCGGGTTTGGCCTCCAAAGGGTTAACATGGGAGCGAAAGTGAAGCGCCTCACGCCCGCCCGCCTCATGCCCGCATCCTGCGCCTGGTGGGTTTTGTGCGTAAACAGAAATGTGAGTAAGCAAAACTTTTACTTCAGTGTGTTCAAACCTCTCTAACTATATTTGATTAGCACTCAGAGTGATTCTTCATTGTTGTGGAAGAAAGTTCCGAATGTTTCCTTTAAAAAAAAGACCAGACTCGGGGCGCCCTCGTGGCGCACCGCATAGTGCCTCACACACCTACGTGGCCGTCCCGGGTTCGCCTCCCACTCCCGGTGACATTCGTCGCATGTCTTCCCCTCCTCTTCTCCCGTTCATCCTCTCCTCCTCTGTCGGTAATGTCTGACCATAAAAAAAAAATAGCAATAAATGCTAAAAAATAAATCGTACAAACAAAAAAATATATACCAGACTCATGCATGTGCTATAAGTATAAAGTATAATAAATCACAAATTACTTTTGGTATGCAATCATCCGGCGTGTTATGCAAAACTAGCTCCATTTTTGCCCGATGAACTCTTTAGCCTGAGCGGTCCGTCGGCCGACCGCAAATGATATTGCGCCAAGAATCCATCTCTACAGACTGTATGAATTAATGTTGCGTTTTTCCCCTCAAATGTAGCCAAGAGTAAAGACCCTAACCCTGTCAAAACAGCAGTCATAGTGTATATTTTCAGCAATACGTTTGTTTACCAATAGGTTAACCTCTTTAGCCCGAGCAGTCCGCAGATGACATCACGTCATAAATCAATGTCTACAGACTGTATAGATTAATGTTGCATTTTTTTCAAATGTAGCCAAGAGTAAAGACCATAATCCTGTCAAAACAGCAGTCATAGTGTATATTCTCAACAATATGTTTGTTTACCAATAGGGTATGGTGTTATTAACCTCTTAACACTTTGAGCGCCATGCCGTGTTTTCCTTTTTACCCCCTTGAATGCCACGGTCCACTCCCAATGTTATCGTTAATATCGCCTAATCTATGTTTTAAATTATGGCTATGTGTCTAATCTGCCCGTCGCTTATCAAATAATCATTTTCCAGTCAGTGTTGTCAAGGCAGATTGGTTTTTTATCGCTTCATTTCCGTTTGAGAGCATTTTGAAAAGCAGCCGTTTTCAGGTGAAAAACAGCCCATTCTGTGATAATCGCCTTTTACTGGAATATTCCAGAACGTTGATATTTGTCGGCCTACTTATGAATCATTTTCAAATAAACGCTAGATGATCAATAGTATACGTGCACGCACGCACGTTCAAGCCGCGCGCTGATAATAGCTGCTTTCATTTCCGCATGGATTTTACAGTGAAACAGGTAACTCCGGCTGCATCAGTGGACTGGAAAATGTGGACTGGAATATTTTTTTCCCCCCATCCATTTTCATTTAGTCCATTCCAAAAGGGTGATTTACCATCTGGGAGACGATAGGGGGCGCTTTTTTCACATCTGATCGCCGGCGGCCCCTGGGTAGGCTAGGGTAGGCTCGTGTGATGCAATATGATTTCAGATCGCACATTTTTTATTTTTTTTTAAATATCCGAGAAAAGCCGTGACGTGGCTTTCAACGTAACTATCGTAAACACGAGTTTGCCGTGAGTGGTGCTCAAAGTGTTAATTGGCACCCAGAAAAGTGGCCATTTTTAAACTTGAACTTGAGGACTGCATACTTTTTTGAAAAGCGTATCTTTATACTTATAGCACATGCATAAGCCTGGTCTCTTTTGAAAGATAACATTCTGAAGTTTCTGATACAATAAAGAAAGATCACTTTTAGCGCTACTGAAATAGAGTAACAGGTCTGAACTTGAGTTGTAGAGTTGTTTTTCTGTAGTAGTTGCAATATCCAAATATAGTAGGCTATTTCCAAAACGATTGGTATGAGCGGGGGTAAAAAGTATTATGTAGTACATGTCCAAATTTCATAACAATCTGTTGAGAAATGAGTGATTAGGAGCGATTTTGGTAGACTGTGGAGAAAATAAAAGCTCTCCAGTAAACCATTTCCTCATTGACTTCAATTCATTCTGCGTTTTTTTTTCTCTTCCTGTTTTCGCTTGTGACTTTTCACCTAGATCCCTGATTCGATTGGAAAGCCACACTCGTTAGCTACAACCCTGTCCAATAATTTTCGAGATCGCCAAACTTGTGGTCCACCCATGCCGGACCGCAAATGACATCACGTCATAAATCAACCTCTCCAGACTGTCTGACTAAATTTTTTCTCAAACGTATTCAAGTATAACCACCATAACCATGTCACAACAGCAGTTACTTATAATGTATATTATCATCAATATGTTAGTTTTCCAATAGGTTAAAGTGTTATTAGTGCGATTTTAGTATTCGTTTTTGTGCTGTTTTGATTGCGAAAGTCAGTCATTTTGAAACATTTACAGATGGGAATTGTAGTTTTGGCACAATCCATACATGTGCGAATTGGCTATAATAAGGTCATTTATAAGCCTGCTATTCTATATTCTATAATAATATTTCAAATTGCATTGGTCCAGATGGGAGAATTCAGTACTGTATCTACAAAACCTTCTGTTTAATCATCTTCCCTTTATTAATTTCCTTAGATACACATGATCTCAAGAAGGTACTGAACGAGATCAGTGGCAGTCTTTCATGTCTGGTCATTTTTAGCATGGTGTTAATCACTGTCAAAGATGCAAAGAAAAATCATAATTAATATTCTCCTTTGTTTCATCACAATTATAAGCAACCCTAGTAATAGACACAATATTTATGACACTGGGAATACATCCACTGAGGTCCATAGATGTCCAAGAACATGCAAATGGTGTCATGGTCCCAGCCAGGGATCATGCCCGAACAATATGAACAGTGGTTTTCTGCCACCCTCTGGTGGCCAAACACAGCAACTCCAGATACTGGACTCTCTATGGCAGGGGTCTCAAACTCGCGGCCCGCGGGCCAATTGCGGCCCGCTGGATAATATTTTGCGGCCCCCTACTTGACATCAAAGTGTAGTGTTAATGCGGCCCGCGCCGCCGCGCGCAACTTGTTGCCGAGTCGTTGCGCGAGTTGGGCGTTTTATTTATTTTATCACTTGTAGGCTACCATAGCGCAGGCTCATGGCAGCAACGTTAGTGGTTGAAATGTGATTCCGGAGTGATACCAAGTAGAAGGAAATATATCCTGTCATCAGTGCGTATAGCAGGTATCCTCGAAATTCTCTGCTATCTCCTCTGCACTGCTCCAACTGTCTGTGTCTGTCTACTGCTTTGGTCCAATCATATTCAGCGTCCCGTCAGCATCCCCCCCCCCCCACCCACAGTCTGCGAATCAGAGCAGAGTAGGGCGGGTCTTCACGGAATGCGTGTTGTCTTTCAACGGGTCGGAGTCAGAGCGAGAGTTGACAGCGCATTTACAGCTAGTCTAATCTGCAGGTACTGTAGCGAGTAGCATAATTTTTACCAGCAGGCAGCTAGTAGAAAAATATGGCCAGTAAAATAAAAGTCAACAGTGAAAATCGCTGCAATTCAAAGGTGAATGGACTGAAAAATATGCGTTCATCCTCCCTCCAACCAGCACAATGTGCCAAGAAACGGTAGCTCTTGTGAAGAGTGGCAATTTGAAAGGCAATTTGAAACGCCAATACGAAACAAAACACAGTTATTTTGATGCAACCTTTCAGCACTAAGAACCACAAAAATAAATGGAATGAAATCATCATATCAAGCTGCAAGCAGAATTATTGTTAAAGTTATGTCACAACGATAAAAAGCAACCAAGTGTCACTGCTCACTCAGTGGCATGGGTGTTGGCTAAACACAAGAAGCCATTCTCTGATGCATAAATAATAAAATAATGTATGACTGAAGTGATGGAGACCATGTTTGAAGGCAAACAAAAGCAAATCCTCCTCAGATAGCACAGCAACCAGAATAACTGAAATACTGGCTGTGATAGAATAGAAAAAATGCACAGTGCATTTCCATAGCTGTGGATGAGTCCACTGACACCACTGAGAATGCTCAGTTGCTGGTGTTTTTGAGGTTTTATGATGAGGCAAAGGGGTAGTTTGTTGATGTATTAATACATTTTTGGAATACTTGAAACCCTTTTTTTGTGGAATATTTGATGCGGCCCAGCCTCACCCAGACTCTACCTCCAGCGGCTCCCAGGTAAATTGAGTTTGAGACCCCTGCTCTATGGCATGTTAGTCTAGGTTTGCTGGATTCCTTTAATGCTGTGTTTTCTCTGTTTATGTTGTGTGGTGCATTTTAGCTTGTGTTTTAAAAGGTTTATCTTTACATGTTTCCTTAAAAGGTTTATCCTTACATATGTTCCTGAAAGGTTTAAGCTTTTCATATGTTTCCTTTAAGGTATCCTTTTCATGTTCCTTTAAAGGTTCATCTCTTTTACATATGTATTCTCTAAGTGTTAATACTTTACTTGTGTCCCTTTAAGGCTCATTCCTTACACATGTTTTTATTAGTGTTAACATTTTTACATATGTTCCTTTAAGGGTTGTTCCTTTTTTATATTCCTTTACACATGCTTTTATTGATGATGTGAGTTTTCTTTTACTAACTACCTTGTGTCACCTGTCTTGGCCATGCCTGGCCTATACCAGCGGTCACTCATTAGTAATTATTAATCACAGGCACTATTTAGACCTGCCCGTTTCTCACACTCATTGTCGCGCCATTGATTGCCTTGTATTGTTATCACAGTTGTGTTCGGTCATGTACTCACCGTTTGTCACTTGTATTTCCCAGTGAGTCCGTTCCTCTCGTAGTCCACATTATTTCCAGCTCCGCTGAAGTATTGTTTGTTTTCGAGTTTTGCTGTTCGCTTTTGTTTATAACAGTTACAACGTGTATCCTTGTTTGCAACTGCTAGTAAAAGCCTGTTCACTTCATCCCGTCGTCTCAGCTTCTTCTCTCTCTGCTCGTGTTACCTGCATTTGGGGTCTACTCTTCTATACCACACCGAAACCTTCACAGAATGGCGCGACCATTTCTGGTCCCAGCAGCCACGAAGACAGCAAGAGCGAGCGACACTCTCCTCTCGATGGAGAGATTCTTCAAGGGGGATTTTCTCTCCTGTCCTTTGCTCTCGAAGCTCCGGTTACCAGCACGCCTTCCTCCGCAGGTACACAGAGTCCTCTCGCCGTTGACACGGCCCAGGCTGTTAGCCCAGCCGTTAGCCTAGCTTCCCCAGCTAGTACTGCTAACTCTCGCCCTGTTAACACTGCCCAGGCTGTTAGCCCAGCCGTTAGCCTAGCTTCCCCAGCTAGTACTGCTAACTCTCGCCCTGTTAACACTGTCCAGGCTGTTAGCACAGCCGTTAGCCTAGCTTCCACAGCTAGTACTGCTAGCTCTCTCGCTGTTAATACGGCCCAGGCTGTTAGCCCAGCCGTTAGCCTAGCTTCCCCAGCTAGTACTGCTAACCCCAGCTCTGTTAACACAGTCCAGGCTACTAGCATAGCCGTTAGCCTAGCTTCCCCAGCTAGTACTGCTAACCCCAGCTCTGTTAACACAGTCCAGGCTACTAGCATAGCCGCTAGCATAGCTACCGTAGCTAACACAGCTAGCAGAACCTCTGCCCCCACAACCAAGTCAATGGTTTCTTCTGTTAGGAGATTCACTGTGGGCTCAGTCTGTATCTCTAGCTTAGCTCCTTCTGCTACTGCTAGTAAGTCTAAGTCTGCTTCAGCTAGCCAGGCTTTCTCAACTAGTCCAGCCCTGTCTGCTAGTTTAGCCTCTTCAGCTAGCCAGGCTTTCTCAACTAGCCCAGCCCTGTCTGCTAGTTTAGCCTCTTCAGCTAGCCAGGCTTTCTCAACTAGTCCAGCCCTGTCTGCTAGTTTAGCCTCTTCAGCTAGCCAGGCTTTCTCAACTAGTCCAGCCCTGTCTGCTAGTTTAGCCTCTTCAGCTAGCCAGGCTTTCTCAACTAGTTCAGCCCTGTCTGCTAGTTTAGCCTCTTCAGCTAGCGACTTAGCACCTAAAGCTAGCACTTCAGTTCTCCCTGCTAGCCCATGCCCTGTAGCCCCTATAGCCAATATAGCCTTGTCAGCTACCTCCTTAGCATCCCCTGCTAGGTCAGCAACTGCTAGTTCTACAGGCCCTACAGCTAAACCTATGGCTTCCTCAGTTAGGAGACTCAGTGTGGTTCCGGCCCTTAGTACAGGCTTAGCTCCCCCTGCTACTGCTAGCAAGTCTAGAAAGGCTAGTAAAGCCCTCACAGTTAGCAGGGCTTCTTCAGCTAACCCAGCCTCTACTGCCAGCCTAGCCCTTGTTATCTTAGCCCCAGGTGCTACGCCCGGCCCTCCACGCCCCGTCCGGCTCCCACGCCTGACCCGGCCTCCTCGACGGGTCCCAGCTCCTCGTCTGGTCCCGGCTCCTCGTCTGGTCCCGACTCCTCATCTGGTTCCGGCTCTCCGACTGGCCCCGGCTCCTCGTCTGGTCCCGGCTCTTCGTCTGGTCCAGCCCTACGCCGTGGTCTTCGCTGTGGCCTTCGCCGTGGTCTTCATCCGCAGAGACCCCCGTCCGGGGTTCTGCACCCGGTCCCGGGGTCTGCATGTGGAGTGGTCCCCGTCCGGGGTCCTGCTCCGGGGTTGTCGTCTTCGTGCCTCCGCTCCGGCCCTTCTGGTCCGGCCCCCGAGTCCTGCGCCTGGAGGATCCTTCGTCCAGGGTCCTGCTCCGGGTCTGTCGCCCACGCCCCTTTGCTCCAGGTCCCCTGACCGGTCCTCCATCCCTGTATCCAGTCCCCCTCTCCAGCCCTTCATCCCTGTGTCCAGTCCCCCTCACCGGGCCTCTGTCCACGTTTCCGGCCCCCGTCGTCGGGTCTTTGTCCCCGTCTCCGCCCGCCCTGGCCCTTTCCCCCGCCCGCCCCTCCCCGGGCTTCCCTCTGGTCCTGTTCCTCGGGTCCCCTGCTGCTTTGCCCCTCCTGGGTTCTTTCCGTGGCCCCCCGGTCCCGGCTCTCCGGGTCCTCACCCCCCGTTTTTTCAGCCCGCAAGTTAAGTAGCTCCATTGTTTTCAGGTTCAGTTCGAGGTGGTTGGTCATCATCCAGGTGGACATTTTGGACAAGCAGGCTGCTATCCATCTCTGGTATCTGAAGGTGGATTTTGTTCTTGATTTATTGTGATGTTTCTTCTTGACTTGTTTGAAGAAGACTTGTCCAGCCCATGGGGACATTACCTTGTGATTTTGGGCTTTACAAAGAACTTTTTTTTTATTTGATTTGAAGGAAGAGTTGAGTCTTCAGTAACGTTGGATGGTGATCCATTTGAATAAAAAAAAATTCTGATGTAACAATATTGTTCAAAGGACACACTCACATTAATCACATTAATACATTAACATGAATAGTTGTGTAGCTCATCCTGTGTACTCCATACATGTTTGTTACGAATCCAGGTAAGAATGTTGAGTTCAAGTATGGCATGGAAGAATGGAGACGGAGAGGGTGCTGCACTCAGGCGTAACTATGGGGGGGGGTCCCCGGGAAATGTCCCCCGCATGGTTTCAGAATGGAGTTATTGTCCCCCCCCACGTTTTTACCGTCCAAAAACAATGTTACATGATAATAAACGGTGACGCGACGCGGCACTTTGACCACATCGGCTGCTTGTTCCATCTCTGAGCTCAGGTCTTCATCATATCTATGTCTGTCACTATGGCCAATTGAAATGCTAGAAATGGTCACGTGGACTGGGAGAACCAATGGAATTTCACTTTCACTTCCGCGTTTGGGATGCGATCATGCGAGCGAACGCTTGCAAAAATGTGTTAAAAAAATAAAAAACTTCTTTAATAGCTTCTTTGCAACGGGGAAATACCAACTGATGAGCCAGAAGAGGAGCCTATGACCTATAAAGCTTCTTTTAATAAACAGGAGTCAGAGCGGTCAGGTGGCGTAGCGGAGATTGCGTTCGTCACCAACGCCGGAGATGCTGGATTCGCCTGTTCGAATCCAGCTCCCGGCGTTGCTATCAGCTTGGCTGGCCGCTCACACTACTACAATTGGCAGTATTAGAGGGTGGAAAGCTAAAGGGTGGGTCCTGGGCGTTGTGGACAGCGACCCCTACAGTTCGGTCGGGGCGCCTGCTCAGCAAGGGTAGGATCTAGGGAGAGATAGTGCGGCCTCCCACACGCTACACTCTCCCCGGTGAGAATCTGCGCGGCAGGCTGCACATGCGTCGGAGGAAAGCATGTGACACGTGACAGTCTCCGGTCTCTCGGACCAACAGTAGGGGAAAGTGCGCAACAACCAGGAAGGGTGGGATTGGAGAAGAATTGGGAAAAAGAGGGGAAGAAAGATAATAAAAAATTATAAAAATAAACAGGAGTCATACTTAAAATATGGGTTTATCGCAACAGGTGACTCTCGCGTGTTGACATGGCAACACGAGGTAATGACGCAACTGTGTTCAAGTTGCAGAAGATAAAGTAGTTGCATTCAACGCGAGTGGACATTTGACATGTTTCAAAAGAGGCACTTTATAATAGAAAAAAGACAGTGCAAACATGTATATGTCGCTTACAGTTTATTATGCCTATGCAGCTCGTTTATTTTGACAGAGTTAAACATTTTTCACTATCATTATATTAAATTAGCGGACGTAGAGCCGGACAAGCCCTGGCTCCATGATGACCACCTCTTACAAGAGGCGCCACCGCCTGGGAAAATGCGTATTGCACACGTCACTGACCACGCCCCCTAATCTGTCCCCCTACACCACTAGCAACAGAGTTACGCCACTGGCTGCACTTCTCGAATATGTGTTCTTTTTATTATCAGAAACACTTTGAGCGATAATAATACTTTACCGCAGCGGTTCTCAACAGGGGTGCCGCGGCACCCTATGGTGCCGCAGAGAGCTGCCAGGGGTGCCTTGAGATAAAAAAAAAATTATAAAAAAATGTATTCTTTTTGGATTCCAGAAAATGATCACTAAAGTGCTATCTGTTGCAGCTGCACTGTTTTCCATGAAAATACCATATTTGGATAAGTTTGACCATTTCTCAAAATCTGAAAATCATTATGAAACTTGGTGTTAATAAAACACAGAAAAGGATCACCAAGTTACTCTGGATAAAAAAAACTTTACAGGCAACATAGCTTCCTGACACATCTCCATCCAAACTCTTGGAAGAACTCATTGAAATCTCATCTGATACCACCTGGAGAGCTAGTTTCAGAGTGTGGTGCTGAGTACCAAGTATCTCACGAAGCAGCAGTTAAGGTGTTGATACCATGCAGCACTACATATCTGTGTGAAGCTGGCTTTTCATCCATGACAGCTCTGAAAACAAAATATAGGGCCAAGTTGAGCCTTGAGGATGACATGCATGTTGTCAAAGATCTCCCCGCGTATTGACCGTATTATTAGCCAGCAGCAGCAGACCTCGCATTGAGCTAGACATTTCCACTGAGTGAACGAGTGCTTATTTTCTGTATTTATTTATATTTTTTGAGAAATGGTAACTTGGTGATCCTTTTCTGTATTTAAAAAAAATACATGATTTTCTGTTTTTGAGAAATGGTCAAACGTATCCAAATATGCTATTTTTATGGAGAACAGTGCAGCTGCAACAGATAGCACTAGTGATCCTTTTCTGTATTTAAAAAAAATACATGATTTTCAGTTTTAGAAATGGTCACACTTATCCAAATATGCTATTTTTATGGAAAAATGTGCAGCTGTAACAGATAGCACTTTAGTGATCATTTTCTGTAATTTTATTTAAATAAATATGCTATTTGATTTACTAATACAAGCAGTGTAATGTCAACAGTACTAAGCCATTTAGACCTGAAACACCTGTTAATAATGCATTATATAGGCTGCATATACACACAAATGTGTTTCCTGTTTTCTTAAATAAACATTATTTTGAAAGAAAGCACTTTTGTCATCATTGTAGCAAAAAAGACAGGACCGGAAAAGTCTTTATCGTATGTAGGGGTGCCCTGGAATATTTTATTGAACACAGGGGTGCGTTGGCAGCAGAAAGGTTGAGAACCCCTGCTTTACCGGGTAAAGCAGGAAGTAGTAATAAGGTAGGATACTTAGAAGAGAACTTAATAAAACACAGAGAATAGGGCGGTGAGAGATCCGACTTCTCGACCTAAAGCAAGGATAACTTTAATATGCATGACAGGCGAGATATCCGACTTCTGCCCAGATATGGACGGCTGTTCCCAGTAACACTGCTGAAGAACCGACAGGGAGAGAGGGGCAAAGTATTACTATAAAGGCCTCAGTACAGCCAGCAGACCCAATCAGCACCAGTGACATAATTACAGGCAGGTGACAACAATCAAGGTAATTACTGAGACAGCAGGTGATGACAATCAAGGTAATACAGAGACAGAGAGAGAGAATTCCAAGATGGCGGCAGGGCCTCCAATCCTGAATAGGGAGAGAAGCCCAGACGTTACACATGTTGCCTTATTCAAAGATTGTTTTTTCCACTGGTTTACCTCAATGTTTTCACATGTCCCTCTTTGTTAACTCATTGACCGTCACGCTGTTTTCCCATCTCTACTCAATGGCGCCAGCGTTATTGACCATTTTCGCGATGTTTGCGGACCCATTGTGTGTTCTGTATTATATCTATGGAGACAATAGTATGGCTCATTTGACAGGCATTGTTTATAGTCCAACACTGACAAACCAGTTAATTTCTACATACTTTAGTTTGTGCACTATTCCACGCTAAACATCGCCCCTTTCCAAAATAATCCAGTATTTTTTTCTAGACCGCGAGATATGACGTGTTATATGCATATGCCCAAATCGTTCTGGTTGCTCGTCTGAAATATTTCCACATCAAAGGTATATACCATATATATATATGTTTCTTCACAAAATCATCAATAGACAGGGTCAATTTTCAGAAAATCATAACCCTGAAGGCATTTCGTGTTTATTTTTGGTACACAACATTTCTAGGGGTATTAAGGGGTGCTGAATCCAAATCTGCTGTATACCAAGCTCAAAACTTTCAAATAAGGCCTCAAAATTGAGAAATCCAACATGGCCACCAGCGCCAGGCTGAAATCTATTTAAGTGCATATCTTTTTGACTAAACAAGGTAGAAACATGAATGAAATGTGTTTTTATATGTTTGCATACATGATGAATTTAAAATCATATCCTAATTTTAGATCAGTTGTGAAAATGTTGCTTGAAACTCATATTTATAGCAGAAACTGTGGTCGTTATTGATGCATAACTCATCAACCAAATAAGAAAGAAAAGCAGGATGATCCCAGGTCATGGATTTATCCATCAAACTCCTTTCTCTTGAATTTTTTATCAACATGCCATTTATGCAAATTAGATAGTCATTAATATGCGTAGTAGCTTAGGTACAGTAATTTATTGTCAGTCATCAATCGTATTCAGGCAGGTGTCACAGGTGTCTTGCAGTTGCATGATTCATCCAATGCCACTTTTCCTGAATAGAATAGAATAGATTCTAATATAATAACATACAAATATTATTTTACCATATCAATATAAGTGAATGTTCAAGTTTCTTTATTAGTGTTGTCATACAGCATACAGAATACTTTGCATGAAATGTTTCTTTCTGTGTTGCTCCTGAGAGTGTGCTAGATAATAACAAGATAGTATGAAATAAGTATAATAAGTATAAAATAGAAAGTCAAGTCAAGTACGTAAACAAGTGTAAACAACAAAATTGTTCAGTGTATCTATATATACAGTATGTACACAAATGGTGAGGTATAGCTTAGCTTGTGGTGCCACCTTGTAGTGGTGAGGTGCAATAAGGAATGAGAATGATGTGCAATTTCCTTACCAATAATATAAATATAAATATAAAGTGTAAAGTGTGTCTAAAGTGGTAAAGTGGGTGCTACAGTGTGTTGTTTATTTAAGTGAGTGTATGTGCGCTGTGGGTGTGTTGATGGTTTGCTTATTGTTCATTGTTCATTCATTGAGCATCCTGATGGCCTGGGGATAGAAGCTTCTTCTGAGTCTCTCTGTGCTTGCCATGAGACTCCGGTATCGCTTGCCTGACCGCAGCAGTTCAAAGAGGCAGTTGTTTGAGTGGCTGGAGTCTTTGATTATTCTCTTAGCCTTGCCCATGCACCGCTTGTTGTAAATGTCTTGGAGAGTGGGAAGCCCACCTTCAATTGTGCGTTCGGCTGAACGGGCCACTCTCTGTAGTCTGCTGCGGTCTTGTGCAGTGCTATTTCCAAACCAGGAGGTGATATTGCCAGTCAGGATGCTCTCTATTGTGCATGAGTAGAAGTTCTTGAGGATCTTCTGACTCACGTTGAACTTCCTTAAGCGCCTAAGGAAGTAGAGGCGTTGTCGTGCCTTCTTGATAACACTGTCAATGTGTGTGGTCCATGTCAAGTCCTCGGATATGTGGACTCCGAGGTACTTAAAACTGTTCACTCTCTCAACCGGTGCCCCGTCGATGCTGATGGGGCTGTAGTCCCTGACCCCGACCTCCTAAAGTCCACAATCATCTCCTTTGTTTTGCTGACGTTCAGGGAGAGGCTGTTCTCTTGACACCATCCCGCTAGAACCTTAACCTCTTCCAGGTAGGCCCTCTAGTCGTTTGCAGAGATCAGGCCCACCACTACTGTGTCGTCAGGAAATTTGATGATTGTGTTGTTGTTCCGCTGTGCCACACAGTCATGTGTGTACAGGGAGTGGAGGAGGGGACTCAGGACACAGCCCTGGGGGGCCCCTATGTTGAGAGTGATGGATGAGGAGGTGCAGTTGCCTGCTCTCACCACCTGGGGTCTGCCCATCAGGAAGTCCAAGACCCACTGGCAGAGGTCATAGTTCAAGCCCAGGTCCCTGAGCTTGGCTATGAGTTTGGAGGGGATTATGGTATTGAATGCTGAGCTGTAGTCGATGAATAGCATTCTCACATAGTTCCCCTGCCTCTTGTCCAGGTGTGATGCTGATGTGTGCAGCACATGGGCTATGGCGTCCTCCGTGGACCTGTTGGGGCGGTATGCAAATTGCAGGGGGTCCAGGTTGATGGGGAGGGAGGAACAGATGTAGCCCTTCACTAGCTTCTCAAAGCACTTCATGGCTATGGAGGTGAGAGCTACAGGGCGGTAGTCGTTGAGGCAAGCAGGCTTGGATTTTTTGGGTACAGGGATAATGGTGGACTTCTTCAGACAGGTGGGGATGACAGCCTGTTCTAAGGACAGGTTACATATGTCAGTAATACCAGGGCTAGTTGGTCGGCACAGACTTTTAGGACGCGGCCGAGGATACCGTCCGGTCCTGCTGCCTTCCTGATATTCACTTTCTTAAACGTCCTCCTCACCTCATGTTCTGTTATCCTGAACACTGAGTCTCCATCAGCAGTGCCCCCCCCTCCATTGCAGTGGTTTGTAGGCTGGTGCTGTTATTCCCAGCCTCAAACCTCACATAGAAGGTATTGAGATCATTTGCCAGTTGGATGTCACTGTTCAGTTTGAGGGAGGTGCCTTTGTAATCTGTCATCGTTCTGAGGCCCTGCCACATAGCTCTAGAGTCAGCCTGTTCATATTGAAGTTCAATTTTATCCCTGTAGCGCCTTTTTGCTTCTATTACTGTCCTCCTAACATTGTATCTCGCCACATTGTGGTCATTCATGTTGCCTGTCACAAGCCTGGCATTGTATGCCGAGGTGCGCGCTTTCAGAGCCTCACGGACGGATTTGTCTACCCAGGGCTTTTGGTTTGGGTAAACTCTAATTGTGGTAGAGGGGATTGTTTCTTCTACCAAAGTACAAACAAAGTCCAGCACTGTTTCCGTGTAGTCATTAATATTATCTGCGTTATCGCGGAACACCCCCAGTCTGTACATTCTAGTGCCGCTTGGAGCGTCTCCTCCGACGCCACCGTCCAGCGCTTCACCTCTCGCGATACTACAGGAATGCGCTTGAGACTTTGTTTATACTGCGGTACAAGAAAGATGGTGTCGTGATCTGACTTGCCGAAAGGACTGGCAGCATGTGATTTGTACCCGCTCTTAAATTGCGAGTAGCAATGGTCTAAAATATTCCCGCCTCTGGTAGAACAAGTCACATGCTGGTAGACGTTTGGCAGCACTTTTCTCAGATTGTGCCTGTTTTGATGGATTGGTCATGGTATCTGTCAAAGACGACATCTACCCTCTGGTATTTTGCTCCCATCTTCAACACGGTGTCAGTGAACTTGTTGGCATAGTCACCAAATGTTGTAGTGTCAGGTGGCTTTCCGAGTGCCATTACCAGAGCTTGGCCATCAATGACCAGGCAGCTGGGTCCTTGAAGGGTAAGATCTGCAGGGGTTTTAACTTGTTTCATCAGTATATTTGCTAACACAGACTTGTTGGTGGAATGTAGACTACCGTTAGTTGTGGCCAGAGATGGCGGGATGGGCATGAACTCATGCTGGAGGATATTGTCAAGGTCTACCTTACGACCTGCTCTGTAAGCTGTGATGAGCCTTTGTAGAATCTGCCTGTCCACTTTGATGGTGTTTTGCTTGTTCTTGTAAAGTTGCACAACTTCATACAAAGAGGCAAATGTCTTGGCTTTGTTCTTTCGAATGGGTGATTTCAGGTTCAGGTGCTGGTCACTATCTGGAGGTTCACACAAACGTTTGTCCACAAACATGTTCAGTTGTGCCTGTCCAAGGTGTTCTGCGCCAAGTATGGATTCTTGAATCTCCGGTGTGACTACGTCCTTGTTGATGTATGTAAGAAAACTTACAAAAGCACATTTAATTCAGGTTTGTACCTTGTGTAGTCATCCTTAACTCATTAAGCCCCACCATTTATTTTTAGAAAATTCGCCTAAAACAGCATGCTTACATTAAAAGGCTTATATATCCAGATTTATAAGAGCTACTTTCATAAACTTGGTACCTGAAGAAAGCTAAGACTTGGGGGATTCTAATGTTGGTGTCCAACACTGTACAGGTATTACCAAATTGCTGTAGTATTCCTGCAAACACTGAAGAAATGTCATTTTTTTATCCTCGCCTATACAAAGATTACAGTTAGACAGTCAAAAACACCCCATTACTCATGGTTGCACCCCAGCTATATTCCTACTTTCTTCCTCCATAGGTGCAGATGTTCTGTGCAAAGTTTCATGTCAGTAGAATAGAAACTGTGGGTTTAGCACCTGTTTTTGTGGAGAGAGGGCCTGGTGCTGGCGGCCATGTTGGATTTCTCAATTTTGAGGCCTTATTTGACATTTTTGAGCTTGGTATACAGCAGATTTGGATTCAGCACCCCTTAATACCCCTAGAAATGTTGTGTACCGAAAATAAACACGAAATGCCTTCAGCACTTTATACAAGCACATTTTCTGAAATTCTGCCTAGTCTACAAGGGGGGAGGGTCGTTTTACCTCGAAGCTGTGATCGTTACCAAAAGCATCTTTTAGGTTCGGTAAAACACGACACTGTGATTGATACAAAAGCATGTTTTAGGTTGGGTCAAATATACCTAAAATAGACCTTACCTTAGTCAGAAGGTACTCCAAAATGAATAATCCCAGTCGTCCCATCGCGATCGCAATTACTTGTGTATATTGGGCATCATACGGGAAACAATAGATTTGAGGCGATCAAATCTCCGACCGATTGCTGTGTCCTGATTCCTCTGAGGGGGAGGAGTTCCTGCAGCCAGATTCAGAGAGAGAAAGACCCAGAGACCAGATACCCAGTTCAAAAGGTAGGCAATACTGCCACCTGGAGGGTTTCGATCGCCGTTGCCATTTTAACATAGGCAGTGGTGCCAGGGAGACACAAGGAGGTCCACGCAAGTGTTTAGAATGGGGATCAAAGGATCTAAAAACGAGAATACTCATCTTTGGCGCAGAAAGAGTTAATGTTAGTAGTGGAGGAATTTCATATAAAGGGACGTCTGTTTACTGTGGTGTACCGCAATAGAACTATATAAAACTGGACCACAACAGGGCTTTGTGATTGTTGTTTAACCTCTTAACACTTTCAGCGCCGGGCCGTGTTTTCCTATTTACCCCGTTGAGTGCCACCATCCACGGCCAATGTTAACATTAATATCGCCTAATCTATGTTTTAAATTATGGCTATGTGTCTAATCTGCCCGTCGCTTATCAAAGACTCATTTTCCAGTCAACATTGGCAAGGCAGATTGTATTTTTATCGCTTCATTTCCGTTTGATAGCATTTTGAAAATCACCCGTTTTCCGGGGAAAAACAACCCATGCCTATGATAATCGCCTTTTACTGGAATATTCCAGAACGTTGTCATTTGTCTGCCTATTTATGTATAGTTTTCAAATAAACGCTAGATGATCGATAGTATATGTGTGCGCACGCACGCTCGTGCCGTGCGCTGATAATCTCTGCTGTTATTTCCTCATGGCTTTTACAGTCAAAACAGCCACATCACATATCACATAAATGCTTATATCTCTGTGAAAACGAGTCTGATTATCCTAACACTGATAACATAGATTCCTTACCTGAGGTCAGATGGTATCCAAATGGTTTATTCAAATTTCCGATCGCCATTCGAAAAAATCAATAAATGTATTGATCAACCGTGTATACAGTAGAACACATGATCCGCGCGGCTCAGAGGCTCCAGAATGAACTCTGGTAGACCCCGGCTGCATCAGTGAGAAGTAAAATGTGGAGTCAGAAATCCGTTCTCCCATTCACTTTCATTGAGTCCATTCCAAAAGGGTGATTTACCATCTGGGAGACGATAGGGGGCGCTTTTTTCACATCTGAGCGCCGGTGGTCCCTGGATCTCCAACGGTAGGCTCGCGTGATGCAATATGATTTCAGATCGCTAATAAAAAAATAAAAAATAAACACCAGAGAATACGTGGCATTCAACGGTCGGGTCGTAAACCCGAGAAAAGCCGTGAGTGGTGCTCAAAGTGTTAAGCCCGGAGCCCTATCTTCTTAAAATCCGCCTAAAATACATACCTAAGTAAATGGAACATTGCTCCACTTCTACAAGTTCCATTTGCATATTCTTGGTATCTAGGGACATCTATGGACCTCAGTGAATGTATTCCCAGTGTCAGAAATATTGTGTCTATTACTAGGCTTGCTTAAATGTGATGAAACAAAGGAGAATATGAATTATGATTTTTCTTTGCATCTTTGACAGTGAATAACACCATGCTAAAAATGACCAGACATGAAACTGCCAATGATCTCGTGCAGTACCTTCTTGAGATTATGTGTACACAAAATCTAAGGAAATTAATAAAGGGAAGATGATTAAACAGAAGGTTTTGTAGATACAGTACTGAATTCTCCCATCCGGACCAATGCAATTTGAAATATTATTATAGAATATAGAATAGCAGACCTTATTATAGCCAATTCGCACATTTATGGATTGTGCCAAATCTTATCTTTCAAATGGCCAAGTTCAATTTGGATTTAGTATCATCAGGCGTGCTTAGGAACAGAGAATGAAATCTACTGTATGTACAGTAGGTTTTTTAATGTTACAAGAGGTCCGCCATTTTTAAACTGATTTCAAATCGAATTTTGTTGCTAAATGCTCAAAATAGGGGAGGGATACAAACTAACTGCGCTCCAATATATGCCAATAACGTTCAGTTTTGTGGTATATTATCCCGAGTAATAAGAGAATACAAAAATATTCATAACAAGTCATTTGCTTGCCGGGACCTAGAGGCCTTTGGGAAGTGTATTTAAAAAAAAATCCAACGCTCATTAAAAGCCCTTGATGTACTCTTCAAAATGGCCTCAAAATGACTACAATTCAGCGAATTCCAGTCATTCAAAATGGCGGATTTTCACGATCACAACACTACATTTAAAAAACTAAAACCTCACTAATAACACTTTAACCTATTTAATTGTTAAACAAACATATTGATGAAAATATACATTATAACTGCTATTGTGACATGGTTATGATGTTTATTCTTGAATACGTTTGAAAAATAAAACGATAATTTTCAGACAGTCTGGAGAACTTGATTTATGACGTGATGTCATCTGGACCGCACGGGCGGAAGAGGTTAAAGAAGTGGGAACCATGCCAGAGTGGATAGTTGCAGTCAGGAATGGGAGGATGTTTGGTGCGATGGTCTGGAGGAATGAGGAGGGTATCAGGTCCAGCTGGCATGTAGTGGGACCAGGGGCGTAATTATGGGGGGGGACACTTTCAGAAGGCAGTTATTGTCCCCCGCACATTTTTACTGTCCAAAAACAATGTTACATGATAATAAACGGTGACGCGACGCGGCACTGCAGATTTACCCTACTCTTGGAATTCATTGCCAGATCCTCAAAGTCATAGGGGCGCTGTCTCGATAATGCAGTGTTATTAAAGCAGCGTGTAGCCGACACATGAACCAGTTGGGATTCGAATAGACGCGGCCTGGAAGCGTCAACGCGGAACTGGAAATCCGTTGGTAAAGAAATAGCGGCCTGGAATAGTTTTTGGGACGTTCTCAATTCGCAGTAAAGGATTATATCTGCGGTTTCCCTGGCGGATGGCGAACAAGCCAGCCGGACTATGACATCATACTTAACTTAAACTTGAACACGGAGGCAGTTACAAGAACTATCCGAGCCCCCGGGAGGGTGCTCGAATACCTTTTGCATGTCGGCGTCTCTGCGATGTATGCAGGGAACGAATTGCAGAGGGAAGTGGAGAGCTGCCTGTCGCCCATTCTAACGCAGGAGTCCTGGACCCTTGACTCGAGCAGACCCGACAGGTAAGGTAAGCGATTTGGAAGTGTGCGGCTGTTGTCCGAATACTAGTGAATATTGAAAAATAAAGGCACGACATTTAGAGACGTCCCCGTCGTAGCGTTCTTGCAAGTGGACATTTGACAAGGACATGTTTCAAAGTTGGGATTTTGGAGGATCCGAAACAATGGGCAGGGCTGCATTATGGTGAGTTGTGTTTTAATAATAATAATACATTCGATATATAATACACCCACCGAGGTGCTACAAATCAAATGCCCACTTTACTGATCTGTTTATGTTATAATAATAATAATAATAATAATACATTCGATTTCTAATACACCCGCCGAGGTGCCGGAAATCAAATGACCACCCTACTGATCTGTTCATGTGTTATAATAATAATAATAATACATTCGATTTATAATGCGAGCACCTGCATTACAATCAAATGACTGATCTGTTGTGTTATGCACCCGAGTCTCGAGAGGCACTTTATAATAGAAAAAAGACAGTGCAAACATGTATATGTCGCTTACAGTTTATTATGCCTATGCAGCTCTGTTACGTGCCCCCGTGGGGAGACGCAACACTAGGCCACAGACAGGGTAGGTGAGGGTGCAGTGACACAAAACGCCAGAGACAGATTGAAATAAATAATAATATTTATTTCACAAATGAGGATCAGCAACACAGAGAGCAAAGAGGACCTACCAGTGAGCACCAAATAATATCAAAAGGAAACAAAAACCCTCCCCCCCTTTACAGGCGCGGACGCCCCAAAGTACAGGAGGTGGTGCTCACTCTATAGCTGGTGTCTTTAACAGTAGTTCTCCTACGTGATGCAGAATGTAGACCCAGGGTATCTTCCTGCCCTCAAAAGATTAATAACAAGAAAAACAATCACCATAGGCTGGGTGACAAACAAATATACAAAGGATTAAAGTTAGACAGAAATGTACTACAAACACCAAAATACACAAGGATTCCAATAAAGAACTATTCACCAAATAGTTCTTCCTCAAAAGCACACAGCTCTACAATTACAATAATGCTCCAAAAGCCACAGTTCTACAATAAAGCTGAACCCAAAAGATATCTCTTAACCTAACTAACAGCACAAAGTGCCAGAGCCTTCACCAGCTCTATTACCACACAAATGGAGAGAGCTCTACCTACAAAAGCACAGAGACATAGTTACCACCAACACAGACCAAACGAACCAGGGAGCTAACTAACACTGAAACAAAAAGGGTATATGAAGGGAGAGTGGATGTTGATTGCAGAACGAGTCTCAGCTGCCGCTGCACCGGGGTGAGTTGCTGATTGACCAGCTGCTGCTGCAACTGGGAACCTGAGAGTGGGATATGTAGACACAAGAGGGAGACAAGACAACAACAAACAAAACATGCCTATATATACAACATAAGATACATTACTCCCTCTATATACATACATAAGGACACCGTCCGTAACACTCCCCCCCCATAAAGAGTCAGCCCATGGTTGGCGACAACACAACATACCACCCAAGTACCCCATACCATCAGTTTTCCCAAAGAACACACATCATAACACAAAACAAAACATCCACCACTGCCACCAACCAAACAGACCATCACCTTCCGCCTCTTCATACCTCTCTTGGTAGCATGTGATATGATCAGGGGTGCTGTTGACACAAAATGTCCAGGGGTACAGCAGTCCCAACACCAACATCAAAAGTATTAAGACCGTGGTCTGAGAAGGCACCTCACAAAAAAAAACAGAGGGATGGTCCATGGTTAAAATGCACAATGGCAGACTGCTGCCCTCTTCCTCCTCGCAAAGTAAAATACATAATACAATGTGAGGAAGTCCACACAGCACAGCACAAAATGCAGCGTCACAATACGCTGAGCAGCAGAGAGACCCCCCTCAGAGACAGCACTAGCCTCCTGCAGCCACTTTACAAGCCTGCACACACAAGACAACAAACCCCTCACCTGAGGTTTGTTGTGAAGAGTCTCTCCCATCAGCTGCTTCAACAGCCTCAAAGGACCGCCTATTGACCGAATTTTATTCACAACCGAACTGACCACCTCTCTGCTTCCAGCTATCCCTGGAGCAGGAGTAGTAAACGAACATGTGGCCAAACCAGCGTCTTCACTCTGGGCAACTACCAGCTTACCACAAGTCCTGGGTAACCGTGTTGCCTCAGAGGCTAGTGTTCCCCGTCGAATTGTCACCCTGTCACTCGTCACAACTACAGGTTGTGGAGCACGGGTGATCGTACACACTGCCAATACATCTGGGAGCAACGGAGCAAACATATCAGGGCACAAAACAGTAGGGCGATCCAAAACTTCAACACATGGCATAACTCTGCCACCAGCGATGTCATTACCCAACAAAAAGGTGACACCTCCCACTGGTAATGATGGGCGCACGCCCACCGCGAACACCCCATTTACCAACCCGCAGGTTAAATGTATCTGATGGAGGGGCACCGACACAAAGCCCATGCCGATCCCCTGCACCAACACACTAGAGCCAGTCGATGACCCATCACAAAATGGTAACATGTCTGATAGGATAAATGATTGTGCTGCCCCAGTATCCCGCAGTATGCGTACTGGACGCTGGTCCAACTCACTGCCACTGAGCGAGACCAACCCGTCCGACATAAACGGATCGTAACTGGGACCTGGGACGTCACACACTGTCTGGACCAAACCAACCGCTTTAGGTCGTCCATCTGTCTGAGACTGCTCCTTGTGTCTCAAAACAACACAGTCACTTATTACGTGGCCCACTTGATGACAGTAAAAACACTCCCGCTCCTCCTTGTAGCGGGGAGATACTGAGCGGGGCGGACTAGTCTGTCCAACATAGCCACTGCGGCGGATCTGCGGCGGACTAACATGTGACCTAGCTGGAGTGTGAGCAGAGGGATAAAAGGTCCTACTCTCATGTCGGAGAGTACCAAAAGTTTGCCTATGGGTCAGCACAAACTCGTCAGCGAGCACTGCAGCCTGAGCCAACGTACCCACTTTTTGCTCATTCAAATATGTAGCCAAATGGTCAGACAGACTACCTTTAAACTCCTCCAGCAACAGTAACTCAGACAGTGAATTAAAATCAGACACGTCACTTGCCTTACACCACCGATGAAATAGGGATTCTTTCTCCCGAGCAAACTCCACAAAAGTCCGGCCAGGTAACTTTCTGTGAGTTCTAAACTTTTGCCTGTACGCCTCTGGCACTAACTCGTAGGCTCTAAGTACAGCCGTCTTGATTATGTCATAAGACAAACAGTCAGTCAGAGGGAGGGCAGACAGAATTTCCTGGGCTTTTCCCGTTAGTTTACATTGTAGTAAGAGAGCCCAGACCTCTTTAGGCCACTTTAAAGATGTAGCCACTCGCTCAAACGCATTAAAATATGAGTCTACCTCCGCCTCACGAAATTGAGGTACAAGAGAAATTAGTCTACTCACGTCGTAAGCCCCCACAGCCGTGGAAGAGGGTTGAGCAGGACTCCCAATTTGAGCAGCTTCAAGCTCCAGCTGCTTCATTTTAATCTCAGCATCCATCCGGTGGTTCTCCGTCTCACTCTCCAGCCGGCGGGCTAGAGCCTCAGCCTCAGCCTCCAACTCCATCTTCCTGACAGCTAACCTGTGACTATTCTCCTCCCTCTGTGCCTCCCTCTGTGCCTCAAATTGCAACCGTGCCAAACTTAGCTGAAGACTGGCCTCCTCAGTACTCCCACTAGGGATAGGTGAAGCATGTCTGAGTACTGGAGACGTGACACCCGAAAGGGGAGGCTTATCCTCTACCCCGTCTTTAACCGGGTCTTCCATCTGAGGCACCTCGCCCTCCCGCTCCTCGTCTGAGACTAGAGGGGAAGAAACAAAAGACGCCCCCTCACCGACACCGAGCACCTTTTTCCACACTAATATGCGCACCACCTCTTCTCTCAGGTCAGCCTTAGCCAAACTTTTAGCAAGGGCGACCTGAAAATGCGAGGCGATAGCAAACAAGTCTTCCCTCCTACATTGATCCAAACTATCAACTGAGGGATCACTCAGAAACTCCTCCACCCCAAAAGACGACATCCCTACCCAGACACTAGTGCATACACACACCAAAAACACACCTAACAAACTACCACCCAAAAACACACCGACCAACGTGCCCACCGCACACCAACACCTACTGTCCGTTGCCCACTACCGAGCCCCCATTTATGTTACGTGCCCCCGTGGGGAGACGCAACACTAGGCCACAGACAGGGTAGGTGAGGGTGCAGTGACACAAAACGCCAGAGACAGATTGAAATAAATAATAATATTTATTTCACAAATGAGGATCAGCAACACAGAGAGCAAAGAGGACCTACCAGTGAGCACCAAATAATATCAAAAGGAAACAAAAACCCTCCCCCCCTTTACAGGCGCGGACGCCCCAAAGTACAGGAGGTGGTGCTCACTCTAAAGCTGGTGTCTTTAACAGTAGTTCTCCTACGTGATGCAGAATGTAGACCCAGGGTATCTTCCTGCCCTCAATGTCCCTGTGTGCGAAACAAAAGATTAATAACAAGAAAAACAATCACCATAGGCTGGGTGACAAACAAATATACAAAGGATTAAGGATTAAATGTACTACAAACACCAAAATACACAAGGATTCCAATAAAGAACTATTCACCAAATAGTTCTTCCTCAAAAGCACACAGCTCTACAATTACAATAATGCTCCAAAAGCCACAGTTCTACAATAAGGCTGAACCCAAAATATATCTCTTAACCTAACTAACAGCACAAAGTGCCAGAGCCTTCACCAGCTCTATTACCACACAAACGGAGAGAGCTCTACCTACAAAAGCACAGAGACATAGTTACCACCAACACAGACCAAACGAACCAGGGAGCTAACTAACACTGAAACAAAAAGGGTATATGAAGGGAGAGTGGATGTTGATTGCAGAACGAGTCTCAGCTGCCGCTGCACCGGGGTGAGTTGCTGATTGACCAGCTGCTGCTGCAACTGGGAACCTGAGAGTGGGATATGTAGACACAAGAGGGAGACAAGACAACAACAAACAAAACATGCCTATATATACAACATAAGATACATTACTCCCTCTATATACATACATAAGGACACCGTCCGTAACAAGCTCGTTTATTTTGACAGAGTTAAAAAAAATTCACTAGTATCATTATATTAAATTAGCGGACGTGCAACTGGACAAGCCCTGGCTCCACGATGACCACCTCTTACAAGAGGCGCCACCGCCTGGGAAAATGCGTATTGCACACCTGGTATTAGAAAAAAAAAATACCTACCCCCCCCCCCCCCTGTGACGTCACTGACCACGCCCCCTAATATGTCCCCCCCACCGCTAGGAACAAAGTTACGCCACTGAGTGGGACAGTTCAACATCACCAGTATCAGAACATGGGCATCTGTGTGGGGAGAGAAAAATTACAAAGAGAAAGGTGAGGTTCCTGTTTAAGCACTTGGAGTGGGTGGGGGTTGGGAAAAGCAGCTGTGGATGTTCTCTACCTTTTTCTCAAAGAAGGTGGCAAAGTCCTTGGCAGAGAGAGTGTAGGTGTGTGTGCGGCAATGGGACGGGACATGGTGATGTGCAGTTTGTGGAGGTTCTTAGCCGAGGGAGCTGCCGGCTTTGTGAGTGGGAGGCATGACAGTGGGAGTCGAAGGATTGTAGGAGAGAGACCACTGTGGCAGACTGGGAAGGTAGGTTGAAGTCACCCATTAGCACCAGGGGGTGCCATCTTCTGAGAGGGAGCTTAAGAGCATTTCCAGCTCGTCTGGAAAGTGTCCAAGGGGAATAAGAATAAGAATGGTGCGATTGATCTGACTAGAAACTAAAGATGCCACGGTTCTCAATATAATATATTAAGTAAGAACACGGTGATGCCTTCCAACAAGCCTATCCTACCGGTTCAGAAAAACACTAAAACATAACAAGAGCAGTGCATTCTCTATATTAATAATATATTCTAAATATTCATTGCAAATATTTGCAGCCCTTTTCGGTGGTTAGAGACGTGGGCTTTCGTCACCTAATGAAAAGGCTTGATCTGCATTATACTGTGCCCTCCCGACCTCTATGAAACACAGCGCAAAGAGCATTGAAGACTAATTGGCAAAAACACAGAGCCTTGCACCTCGGATAGTGTGACGGTCCACAATATGTATGATTGGGTGATGAAGAGCTCAGTACTCCAAACTACTCCCCTGTATAAAAATCATACAAGCACTCACTTGGCAGAGGACGTTACAAATACAGTGACTGACACTATTTATTTTAATAAGCTAAATAAAGGCCGAAACCGTGACCCAAAAACGGAGGTACTATTGAACCGTGGGCTAACTGCATCCCTACTAGAAACAGATAATGCATGATACAACCACAAAGCTGAGCAGCACCGGTTTAGTCCTGGTGATCAGGTTCTTGCTTTGTTGCCAATTGTCAGTTCTCCATTTCAAGCTTCAAGTTTACAGTTTTACACCAGCTTCCAAGACAACATTACCTGCTGTAATGTAATGCGAAGCGTAGGAAATCAACCCAAGCCATGTAAATCTACTCAAACCCTACTACACTTGTGCGTCACAGTTGTCCGTATCTGGTGGTGAGGAGCAGAAAGAGTCTGTTAGACCAGTTTCAGTGGCTGCAACAGTGGTGAGTTCTGTTAATTTTCCTCTGCACAGGAAGATGATTACATCGCCTGATGAGAGTTGGATGCATGGCTGGTTAAATAACACTGTGTAATCTGGAGTCTCTGTTTGGGAATCTGTCTGAGGCGAGGTGCACTGAGCTGTCTGCTCTTATTAATAATAATAATAATAATTAATTTTATTTATATAGCGCTTCTCAAGGGTGTTAGAGGTAAAGCCTAAAGTGATGGATACAGAGATAAAGTATAATACATGCTTGACAACGATATTGCAGAACCCTCATTTTCTAGCTGGGTGTCACCATGTTTACTAGTGGATAAATCTGATAAGAGTCTGGGTTTTGTACAGATTATCATAAGGTCAATGGGGTCACCAAACCAGATGCTTATCCACTGCCACACATTGAAGATTGCGTTGATCAGGTCGGCTCAGCTCAGTGTGTTAGTAAATTTGATTTACTGAAGGGTTACTGGCAAGTATATCTGTCCAAAAGAGCAAAAGAAAGTCGAGCTTTCTTTTATAACTCCATCTGGTCTTTTCTCCTATACAGTAATGAGTTTTGGGTTGCGTAACACACCAGCGATGTTCCAGCGTCTGATGAATATCGCTATGTCTGAGCTGGAGGGATGCGCTGTGTACCTAGATGATGTTGTGATCTACATCAATACATGGGAAGAGCATTCAGTGCACATTTGATCGTCTGGGTGACGCATGCCTGGCCATTAATTTAGCAAAGTGTGAGGGCCTTGGTCATCACCCCAAAAGGAAAAGTAAAGTACATCTGGTCAGCTTCTTGTCAGCAAACATCTGACATGTTAAATCCGTTCTTTGTTGCTATTCTTGCAGCTCCATGCATGGACAGACGTTTCAAATTGCATTTGGATGCAAGTAGGGATGGCCATCGATTTTAGAATGTTCAAATAGTCGTTAAATTATTAAAAATCGATTAGTTTATGCAAGTATCGTTTTGTAAAAAAAAATTATAATTGTCCCTTGTTTTTACCGGCATCTATAATGCGTAGTGTATTGAGAGGGGACCTTTAACTGTTACACTGCTGAACAGCATGCTGGGTACAGCTTGCTAGCTAGCCAGGGAGGGGAGCATGTCTATGTTCCCCGGGTCCTATGTTCCCCGGTTGATTGATTGATTGATTGAACATTTTAGACCACCAGCCCTGATTCCAAACTCTAACCTTAACCAACTTCGAAAGAGGGCCTAAGCTTAACCAGTTTGAAACAAGGTGGACATTAATAATTAATAAAATAATAAAAATTTATACAATTTTCAATCAATTAATCAATCAATCTGGGAACATAGGACCCGGGGAACATGGGACCCGGGGACATAGGGATGATCCCCCATGGAGCATAACAGCCTGGGAGAACAGAAAAGAAAGAGAGACTGGAGATGTTACATGGTAGCAACGTTTTGTACATTTGCCATGTTGTTTCACTAAGGTTACACATTTCAAGCATGATGTAACTTTCAGAATGAATGCTTTTGTTCCTGATTTATGCTAGCTCTGTCTGCTAGTGTTAGCTGTTAGCAATGACAGTAGCCAGCTAGCGGGCTTGATTATCTCACGTTCGCTATTAAGTAGGGATGCTCGATATTGGCTTTTTTACCGATACCGATATACCGATATTGTCAAACTCTTAATTTCCGATACCGATATCAACCGATATCAACCGATACCGATATATGCAGGGTTTCCCCCCCCAAAAAAGTGAATAATTTCAGGTAATTAACATTACATATCTCTTGTCGTATAATTAACACAACATTATGCATACTTTGACAATAAATAAAATAATAATTTGTTCTTACTTGCTTGCCTGTGTAAATAAAGGTTAAATAAATGTAAAAAATATATATATATATATATATATATATATATATATATATATATATATATATATATTAGTGCTGTCAGGCGATTAAAATTTTTAATCTAATTAATTACAGGTTTTGTAATTAATTAATCTAATTAATCGCATTTTAATCGCATATTTATATTTCATATTCATATAAATATTTAAAATTCAAGGACATTACATTATTGTAGCAGGTGACTGATCAATTAAATACACCAAGAAGAATGCTTTAGAAATCAATTTTATTAAATAAATAAAATAAATAAAATGAAAACATACCTCTCAATAAGGTAACATTTGTTGCTGATACAGCTAACAGTTTACACTAAGCTACAGTATCCTCAAATCAGGGTCTACTGCAGGGTCTACTGCAGGATCTAGTGCAGGGTCTACTACAGGGTCTACTGTATGCATGACATCTATTCCTCAGCTTGTTTACATTGTCTGAGTGTAAGGCTGCCCTCTTCTTTTGGACTATGTGACCTGCAAGTGAAGAATGCTTTAGAAATCAATTCTATTAAATTGAATAAATAAATAAATAAAATGAATGAAAACATACCTCTCAATAAGGTAACATTTGTTGCCGATACAGCCAATAACAGTTTACACTAAGCTACAGTATCCTCAAAAATCAGGGTCTAGTGCAGGGTTTACTACAGGGTCTACTGTATGCATGACATCTATTCCTTGAGCCAATTGCTAAGACAAACAAGCTTCAGCTTGTTTACATTGTCTGTGTGTAAGGCTGCCCTCTTCTTTTGGACTATGTGACCTGCAAGTGAAGAATGCTTTAGAAATCAATTTTATTAAATTGAATAAAATAAAATGAATGAAAACATACCTCTCAATAAGGTAACATTTGTTGCTGATACAGCCAATAACAGTTTACACTAAGCTACAGTATCCTCAAAAATCAAAACAGCCCACAGCAAGCTAGTGTCTGGGGGCATGACTACAGGGTCTAGTACAGTGTCTACTACAGTGTCTGGGGGCATGACTACAGGGTCTAGTACAGTGTCTACTACAGTGTCTGGGGGCATGACTACAGGGTCTAGTACAGTGTCTACTACAGTGTCGGGGGTCTTTATCCATGGAATAATCAAAGTATACAAAGCATAATCCGTGCCTGGGAAGGCGGGCTGTCGTCGGCAGAATAATCCGGTATACAGGTCCACTCGCTCGTCGGCTCTGGGGCTCCTCGGGTGCAGCTTCACGTGGGGTCAACCACCCTGGATAAGCAGCCAGTTCTCTGCCCGAAACGATGGGGTACTGACTACGGTAGTATTCTCACCGCACGAAGCACTATATATTAACAGACTATTATTAGCTTAATAGACTACGTCCAACTCGACGATATAGTGCCAAATATGACTATTCAAATATTAATATACTGACTACAGGGTCTAGTACAGTGTCTACTACAGTGTCTGGGGGCATGACTACAGGGTCTACTACAGTGTCTGGGGGCATGACTACAGGGTCTAGTACAGTGTCTGGGGGCATGACTACAGGGTCTAGTACAGTGTCTGGGGGCATGACTACAGGGTCTAGGGGCATGACTACAGGGTCTAGTACAGTGTCTACTACAGTGTCTGGGGGCATGACTACAGGGTCTAGTACAGTGTCTACTACAGTGTCTGGGGGCATGACTACAGGGTCTAGTACAGTGTCTACTACAGTGTCTGGGGGCATGACTACAGGGTCTAGTACAGTGTCTACTACAGTGTCTGGGGGCATGACTACAGGGTCTAGTACAGTGTCTGGGGGCATGACTACAGGGTCTACTACAGTGTCTGGGGGCATGACTACAGGGTCTAGTACAGTGTCTGGGGGCATGACTACAGGGTCTAGTACAGTGTCTGGGGGCATGACTACAGGGTCTAGTACAGTGTCTGGGGGCATGACTACAGGGTCTAGTACAGTGTCTGGGGGCATGACTACAGGGTCTAGTACAGTGTCTGGGGGCATGACTACAGGGTCTACTACAGTGTCTGGGGGCATGACTACAGTGTCTACTACAGTGTCTGGGGGCATGACTACAGTGTCTACTACAGTGTCTGGGGGCATGACTACAGTGTCTACTACAGTGTCTGGGGGCATGACTACAGGGTCTAGTACAGTGTCTGGGGGCATGGTCTACTACAGTGTCTGGGGGCATGACTACAGGGTCTGGGGGCATGACTACAGGGTCTAGTACAGTGTCTGGGGGCATGGTCTACTACAGTGTCTGGGGGCATGACTACAGGGTCTACTACAGTGTCTGGGGGCATGACTACAGGGTCTAGTACAGTGTCTGGGGGCATGGTCTACTACAGTGTCTGGGGGCATGACTACAGGGTCTGGGGGCATGACTACAGGGTCTAGTACAGTGTCTGGGGGCATGACTACAGGGTCTAGTACAGTGTCTGGGGGCATGGTCTACTACAGTGTCTGGGGGCATGACTACAGGGTCTACTACAGTGTCTGGGGGCATGACTACAGGGTCTACTACAGTGTCTGGGGGCATGACTACAGGGTCTACTACAGTTTCTGGGGGCATGACTACAGGGTCTACTACAGGGTCTGGGGCATGACTGCAGGGTCTAGTGCAGGGTCTAGTGCAGGGTCTACTGTATGCATGACAAATCTATTCCTTGAGCCAATTGCTAAGACAAACAAGCTTGTTTACATTGTCTGAGAGTAAGGCTGCCCTCTTCTTTTGGACTATGTGACCTGCAAGTGAAAATAGCCTCTCACATGGCACAGAGGTAGCAGGAGTAGCCAGATATTTGCGAGCAAGAGGAGACAGCTGTCCATAGGCTTTTGCGTGAGCTGCCCACCACTCCAGTGGACAGTCATTCATTCCGATGCTGGGCTCAGCTTTGTAGAGGTCTAATTGTCCTGACAGTACCCTGACTTCATCTGAATCAGAGTCTGAAGACAGCAGGAGGAGGGTCCTCTTCGCTGGTGGCTCGTCCTCTGTGGCTTGTGGAGCAGCTTTGTCTGCTTCTGGTCCTGGCAGCATCTCTTTAAGCCAGGTCCACACCTAATAAGAGGGACAATTAATTAGTTGCATAGGACTTTTCATGACAGCCTAAGGACTTAACACTGGTCTTCTCATTCACACACACACCTCATCCCTCTCGTCCTTTGGTACGCTCTTCAAGTCCTTGAATCGCGGGTCGAGGGCTGTAGCCAGCTTCAGCCATCTGTTGTTGAGGGTCGCTTTGCGTGCGTCCAGGTCCTTCGTGAAGCTGGCCTTGAACTTTACCATGTAGCCCGGATCCTCCTCGTTGAGGTCCATGATGCGGTTTAGGTGGCAGAGTGCGGGGAGCACCACAGAGCATGAGACGTAGGTTTCCCCTCCAAGGAGCTCAGTCACATACCTGCAGTGAAACAAGAGAGCGAGAGAGAAAGAGGTGAAGGTGTGTGTATGAGAGGGAGATAGGTGTGTGTATGGGGGAGAGAGGGGGGGTGAGGTGTGTGTATGGGAGATAGATAGGTGTGTGTATGGGGGAGAGAGGGGGGGGGGTGAGGTGTGTGTATGGGAGAGAGAGGGGTGAGGTGTGTGTATGGGGGAGAGAGGGGGGGGGTGAGGTGTGTGTATGGGAGAGAGATATGTGTGTGTATGGGGGAGAGAGGGGGGGGTGAGGTGTGTGTATGGGAGAGATAGGTGTGTGTATGGGGGAGAGAGGGGGGGGGTGAGGTGTGTGTATGGGAGAGAGATAGGTGTGTGTATGGGGGAGAGAGGGGGGGTGAGGTGTGTGTATGGGAGAGATAGGTGTGTGTATGGGGGAGAGAGGGGGGGGTGAGGTGTGTGTATGGGAGAGAGATAGGTGTGTGTATGGGGGAGATTGGGGGGTGAGGTGTGTGTATGGGAGAGAGAGAGTGGGGTGTGAGGTGTGTGTATGGGGGAGAGAGAGAGAGGAGGGGGGTGTATGGGGGGAGAGAGAGAGGGAGAGACACTTACCTGCAGGGCTCAAGTACAAGCTCCAGCTTCTTCAGTTTGTCACACTCTGTGGGGGTCAGCATGGACAGCTTGTGGTTCTGTTGGGCCAAAGTGGCAGTCACAGCCTCCTGGTTCCTCAGGTACCGTGAGATCATGGCCAGTGTCGAATTCCACCTTCCAATTCAATAAAATAACTATTAGTCCCACTGGGGGTTGTTAATGCAGCATGATGCAATTGTACAGAATACAAAGAAATAAACACACACACACACTAAATTTACCCTAAGCATACAACAGGTAGTTAAACAGTCTCACCTTGTGGATACATCTTGTATCATGGGCTCTTTTGCTTGTCCGAGGGCAGTCTGCTGCTGCTGCAGTTCTTCTGTACTGGCAGGGCTGTGCTTGAAGTGGCCTACAATCTTGCGGCACTTTGCCAGGGTGGTGTCAAGGCTTCTGTCCTCAAGGGAGACTGTGATGGTTCTTTGCAGCACGTGTGCAGCACATGGCATGTGCTGGAACGGCATATAGCGCGCTGCTGCTATCATATTACGGGCGGAATCAGTCCCAATAGATGTGACTTTATCTTTTATATTCCACTCCTCTATTACGGTGTTGAACTGTTCAGCACACGCATCGGCGAAATGGCGGCCCACAGTTTTGGTCACCGTTAATGCAAATGATTGCAGTTTCCACTCAGTATCGATCAAGTGCACTGTGACACCCAAATAATTATGATTGCCCACCGACGTCCAGTGATCACCCGTTAGGGCCATTGGGCCAGCCCGTGCCAACACTTCTTCCCTCGCCTCCCTCTCTGTGTCATACATGTTGTGGATCCTTTTCATCACTGTAGCTCTCGAGGGTAGCTTGTAATTTGGGTCAGACGACGCTATTCGAAATGACTCCGCTAAACCCTTATCTTCCACTATAGCTATTGGCCTACAATATTTTGCTATCCACTTCGCGACGCTGTTGGTTAGTTTGTCTGTGGTGGATTTACTCAACCGTTTGCCTAACGGTAATTCTCCAAGAGTGGTTTGACGAAGCGTGCGAGTTGCTCTGGAGCTAACGTTAGCTACACTGGAGCTGCTCGAACAACTTGCCTGGACATGTTTAGCGTTCATGTGATACGTTAGACTAGAGCAGCTTCGGTGATACGCAAATTCTTTTTGACATAAGCTACATATTACAATGGTCTTGTTTACTGTCCCATCTATATTCTTTTTGAAATTGAACTTGCCGTTCATAGGTCCCAGGAGTATCGCCTCGGGTGATGCTGACATCTTGTTCCAGCTGAGCTAATTCCTTTGTGTGTTTGTTTTGTTTGATAGACGACGCATGTGTGAAGTGACGATCAAGTAGGCTACGGGTCATTCAATGGGCCAAGTTTAATACGCCCAACTCAAGCGTGGATTTCAAAATAAAAGCGCACCGATTTGCCACTTGTCTAAAGTAAATATAGGTCGGCTGTAATTAATTTTGCGTCAATTTTCATAACGCGATAATTTGCTGTGTAATTAATTAATCTAATTAACGCGATAAACTGACAGCCCTAATATATATATATATATTAGTGCTGTCAGGCGATTAAAATTTTTAATCTAATTAATTACAGGTTTTGTAATTAATTAATCTAATTAATCGCATTTTAATCGCATATTTATATTTCATATTCATATAAATATTTAAAATTCAAGGACATTACATTATTGTAGCAGGTGACTGATCAATTAAATACACCAAGAAGAATGCTTTAGAAATCAATTTTATTAAATAAATAAAATAAATAAAATGAAAACATACCTCTCAATAAGGTAACATTTGTTGCTGATACAGCTAACAGTTTACACTAAGCTACAGTATCCTCAAATCAGGGTCTACTGCAGGGTCTACTGCAGGATCTAGTGCAGGGTCTACTACAGGGTCTACTGTATGCATGACATCTATTCCTCAGCTTGTTTACATTGTCTGAGTGTAAGGCTGCCCTCTTCTTTTGGACTATGTGACCTGCAAGTGAAGAATGCTTTAGAAATCAATTCTATTAAATTGAATAAATAAATAAATAAAATGAATGAAAACATACCTCTCAATAAGGTAACATTTGTTGCCGATACAGCCAATAACAGTTTACACTAAGCTACAGTATCCTCAAAAATCAGGGTCTAGTGCAGGGTTTACTACAGGGTCTACTGTATGCATGACATCTATTCCTTGAGCCAATTGCTAAGACAAACAAGCTTCAGCTTGTTTACATTGTCTGTGTGTAAGGCTGCCCTCTTCTTTTGGACTATGTGACCTGCAAGTGAAGAATGCTTTAGAAATCAATTTTATTAAATTGAATAAAATAAAATGAATGAAAACATACCTCTCAATAAGGTAACATTTGTTGCTGATACAGCCAATAACAGTTTACACTAAGCTACAGTATCCTCAAAAATCAAAACAGCCCACAGCAAGCTAGTGTCTGGGGGCATGACTACAGGGTCTAGTACAGTGTCTACTACAGTGTCTGGGGGCATGACTACAGGGTCTAGTACAGTGTCTACTACAGTGTCTGGGGGCATGACTACAGGGTCTAGTACAGTGTCTACTACAGTGTCGGGGGTCTTTATCCATGGAATAATCAAAGTATACAAAGCATAATCCGTGCCTGGGAAGGCGGGCTGTCGTCGGCAGAATAATCCGGTATACAGGTCCACTCGCTCGTCGGCTCTGGGGCTCCTCGGGTGCAGCTTCACGTGGGGTCAACCACCCTGGATAAGCAGCCAGTTCTCTGCCCGAAACGATGGGGTACTGACTACGGTAGTATTCTCACCGCACGAAGCACTATATATTAACAGACTATTATTAGCTTAATAGACTACGTCCAACTCGACGATATAGTGCCAAATATGACTATTCAAATATTAATATACTGACTACAGGGTCTAGTACAGTGTCTACTACAGTGTCTGGGGGCATGACTACAGGGTCTACTACAGTGTCTGGGGGCATGACTACAGGGTCTAGTACAGTGTCTGGGGGCATGACTACAGGGTCTAGTACAGTGTCTGGGGGCATGACTACAGGGTCTAGGGGCATGACTACAGGGTCTAGTACAGTGTCTACTACAGTGTCTGGGGGCATGACTACAGGGTCTAGTACAGTGTCTACTACAGTGTCTGGGGGCATGACTACAGGGTCTAGTACAGTGTCTACTACAGTGTCTGGGGGCATGACTACAGGGTCTAGTACAGTGTCTACTACAGTGTCTGGGGGCATGACTACAGGGTCTAGTACAGTGTCTGGGGGCATGACTACAGGGTCTACTACAGTGTCTGGGGGCATGACTACAGGGTCTAGTACAGTGTCTGGGGGCATGACTACAGGGTCTAGTACAGTGTCTGGGGGCATGACTACAGGGTCTAGTACAGTGTCTGGGGGCATGACTACAGGGTCTAGTACAGTGTCTGGGGGCATGACTACAGGGTCTAGTACAGTGTCTGGGGGCATGACTACAGGGTCTACTACAGTGTCTGGGGGCATGACTACAGTGTCTACTACAGTGTCTGGGGGCATGACTACAGTGTCTACTACAGTGTCTGGGGGCATGACTACAGTGTCTACTACAGTGTCTGGGGGCATGACTACAGGGTCTAGTACAGTGTCTGGGGGCATGGTCTACTACAGTGTCTGGGGGCATGACTACAGGGTCTGGGGGCATGACTACAGGGTCTAGTACAGTGTCTGGGGGCATGGTCTACTACAGTGTCTGGGGGCATGACTACAGGGTCTACTACAGTGTCTGGGGGCATGACTACAGGGTCTAGTACAGTGTCTGGGGGCATGGTCTACTACAGTGTCTGGGGGCATGACTACAGGGTCTGGGGGCATGACTACAGGGTCTAGTACAGTGTCTGGGGGCATGACTACAGGGTCTAGTACAGTGTCTGGGGGCATGGTCTACTACAGTGTCTGGGGGCATGACTACAGGGTCTACTACAGTGTCTGGGGGCATGACTACAGGGTCTACTACAGTGTCTGGGGGCATGACTACAGGGTCTACTACAGTTTCTGGGGGCATGACTACAGGGTCTACTACAGGGTCTGGGGCATGACTGCAGGGTCTAGTGCAGGGTCTAGTGCAGGGTCTACTGTATGCATGACAAATCTATTCCTTGAGCCAATTGCTAAGACAAACAAGCTTGTTTACATTGTCTGAGAGTAAGGCTGCCCTCTTCTTTTGGACTATGTGACCTGCAAGTGAAAATAGCCTCTCACATGGCACAGAGGTAGCAGGAGTAGCCAGATATTTGCGAGCAAGAGGAGACAGCTGTCCATAGGCTTTTGCGTGAGCTGCCCACCACTCCAGTGGACAGTCATTCATTCCGATGCTGGGCTCAGCTTTGTAGAGGTCTAATTGTCCTGACAGTACCCTGACTTCATCTGAATCAGAGTCTGAAGACAGCAGGAGGAGGGTCCTCTTCGCTGGTGGCTCGTCCTCTGTGGCTTGTGGAGCAGCTTTGTCTGCTTCTGGTCCTGGCAGCATCTCTTTAAGCCAGGTCCACACCTAATAAGAGGGACAATTAATTAGTTGCATAGGACTTTTCATGACAGCCTAAGGACTTAACACTGGTCTTCTCATTCACACACACACCTCATCCCTCTCGTCCTTTGGTACGCTCTTCAAGTCCTTGAATCGCGGGTCGAGGGCTGTAGCCAGCTTCAGCCATCTGTTGTTGAGGGTCGCTTTGCGTGCGTCCAGGTCCTTCGTGAAGCTGGCCTTGAACTTTACCATGTAGCCCGGATCCTCCTCGTTGAGGTCCATGATGCGGTTTAGGTGGCAGAGTGCGGGGAGCACCACAGAGCATGAGACGTAGGTTTCCCCTCCAAGGAGCTCAGTCACATACCTGCAGTGAAACAAGAGAGCGAGAGAGAAAGAGGTGAAGGTGTGTGTATGAGAGGGAGATAGGTGTGTGTATGGGGGAGAGAGGGGGGTGAGGTGTGTGTATGGGAGAGAGATAGGTGTGTGTATGGGGGAGAGAGGGGGGGGGGTGAGGTGTGTGTATGGGGGAGAGAGGGGGGGGGGTGAGGTGTGTGTATGGGAGAGAGATATGTGTGTGTATGGGGGAGAGAGGGGGGGGTGAGGTGTGTGTATGGGAGAGATAGGTGTGTGTATGGGGGAGAGAGGGGGGGGGTGAGGTGTGTGTATGGGAGAGAGATAGGTGTGTGTATGGGGGAGAGAGGGGGGGTGAGGTGTGTGTATGGGAGAGATAGGTGTGTGTATGGGGGAGAGAGGGGGGGGTGAGGTGTGTGTATGGGAGAGAGATAGGTGTGTGTATGGGGGAGATTGGGGGGTGAGGTGTGTGTATGGGAGAGAGAGAGTGGGGTGTGAGGTGTGTGTATGGGGGAGAGAGAGAGAGGAGGGGGGTGTATGGGGGGAGAGAGAGAGGGAGAGACACTTACCTGCAGGGCTCAAGTACAAGCTCCAGCTTCTTCAGTTTGTCACACTCTGTGGGGGTCAGCATGGACAGCTTGTGGTTCTGTTGGGCCAAAGTGGCAGTCACAGCCTCCTGGTTCCTCAGGTACCGTGAGATCATGGCCAGTGTCGAATTCCACCTTCCAATTCAATAAAATAACTATTAGTCCCACTGGGGGTTGTTAATGCAGCATGATGCAATTGTACAGAATACAAAGAAATAAACACACACACACACTAAATTTACCCTAAGCATACAACAGGTAGTTAAACAGTCTCACCTTGTGGATACATCTTGTATCATGGGCTCTTTTGCTTGTCCGAGGGCAGTCTGCTGCTGCTGCAGTTCTTCTGTACTGGCAGGGCTGTGCTTGAAGTGGCCTACAATCTTGCGGCACTTTGCCAGGGTGGTGTCAAGGCTTCTGTCCTCAAGGGAGACTGTGATGGTTCTTTGCAGCACGTGTGCAGCACATGGCATGTGCTGGAACGGCATATAGCGCGCTGCTGCTATCATATTACGGGCAGAATCAGTCCCAATAGATGTGACTTTATCTTTTATATTCCACTCCTCTATTACGGTGTTGAACTGTTCAGCACACGCATCGGCGAAATGGCGGCCCACAGTTTTGGTCACCGTTAATGCAAATGATTGCAGTTTCCACTCAGTATCGATCAAGTGCACTGTGACACCCAAATAATTATGATTGCCCACCGACGTCCAGTGATCACCCGTTAGGGCCATTGGGCCAGCCCGTGCCAACACTTCTTCCCTCGCCTCCCTCTCTGTGTCATACATGTTGTGGATCCTTTTCATCACTGTAGCTCTCGAGGGTAGCTTGTAATTTGGGTCAGACGACGCTATTCGAAATGACTCCGCTAAACCCTTATCTTCCACTATAGCTATTGGCCTACAATATTTTGCTATCCACTTCGCGACGCTGTTGGTTAGTTTGTCTGTGGTGGATTTACTCAACCGTTTGCCTAACGGTAATTCTCCAAGAGTGGTTTGACGAAGCGTGCGAGTTGCTCTGGAGCTAACGTTAGCTACACTGGAGCTGCTCGAACAACTTGCCTGGACATGTTTAGCGTTCATGTGATACGTTAGACTAGAGCAGCTTCGGTGATACGCAAATTCTTTTTGACATAAGCTACATATTACAATGGTCTTGTTTACTGTCCCATCTATATTCTTTTTGAAATTGAACTTGCCGTTCATAGGTCCCAGGAGTATCGCCTCGGGTGATGCTGACATCTTGTTCCAGCTGAGCTAATTCCTTTGTGTGTTTGTTTTGTTTGATAGACGACGCATGTGTGAAGTGACGATCAAGTAGGCTACGGGTCATTCAATGGGCCAAGTTTAATACGCCCAACTCAAGCGTGGATTTCAAAATAAAAGCGCACCGATTTGCCACTTGTCTAAAGTAAATATAGGTCGGCTGTAATTAATTTTGCGTCAATTTTCATAACGCGATAATTTGCTGTGTAATTAATTAATCTAATTAACGCGATAAACTGACAGCCCTAATATATATATATATATTAGTGCTGTCAGGCGATTAAAATTTTTAATCTAATTAATTACAGGTTTTGTAATTAATTAATCTAATTAATCGCATTTTAATCGCATATTTATATTTCATATTCATATAAATATTTAAAATTCAAGGACATTACATTATTGTAGCAGGTGACTGATCAATTAAATACACCAAGAAGAATGCTTTAGAAATCAATTTTATTAAATAAATAAAATAAATAAAATGAAAACATACCTCTCAATAAGGTAACATTTGTTGCTGATACAGCTAACAGTTTACACTAAGCTACAGTATCCTCAAATCAGGGTCTACTGCAGGGTCTACTGCAGGATCTAGTGCAGGGTCTACTACAGGGTCTACTGTATGCATGACATCTATTCCTCAGCTTGTTTACATTGTCTGAGTGTAAGGCTGCCCTCTTCTTTTGGACTATGTGACCTGCAAGTGAAGAATGCTTTAGAAATCAATTCTATTAAATTGAATAAATAAATAAATAAAATGAATGAAAACATACCTCTCAATAAGGTAACATTTGTTGCCGATACAGCCAATAACAGTTTACACTAAGCTACAGTATCCTCAAAAATCAGGGTCTAGTGCAGGGTTTACTACAGGGTCTACTGTATGCATGACATCTATTCCTTGAGCCAATTGCTAAGACAAACAAGCTTCAGCTTGTTTACATTGTCTGTGTGTAAGGCTGCCCTCTTCTTTTGGACTATGTGACCTGCAAGTGAAGAATGCTTTAGAAATCAATTTTATTAAATTGAATAAAATAAAATGAATGAAAACATACCTCTCAATAAGGTAACATTTGTTGCTGATACAGCCAATAACAGTTTACACTAAGCTACAGTATCCTCAAAAATCAAAACAGCCCACAGCAAGCTAGTGTCTGGGGGCATGAATAATCCGGTATACAGGTCCACTCGCTCGTCGGCTCTGGGGCTCCTCGGGTGCAGCTTCACGTGGGGTCAACCACCCTGGATAAGCAGCCAGTTCTCTGCCCGAAACGATGGGGTACTGACTACGGTAGTATTCTCACCGCACGAAGCACT
Source organism: Notolepis coatsorum (assembly GCF_963971535.1). Taxonomy (NCBI): domain Eukaryota; kingdom Metazoa; phylum Chordata; class Actinopteri; order Aulopiformes; family Paralepididae; genus Notolepis; species Notolepis coatsorum. The sequence goes on from NC_140169.1 coordinate 176,087,769, forward strand.
ATATATTAACAGACTATTATTAGCTTAATAGACTACGTCCAACTCGACGATATAGTGCCAAATATGACTATTCAAATATTAATATACTGACTACAGGGTCTAGTACAGTGTCTACTACAGTGTCTGGGGGCATGACTACAGGGTCTACTACAGTGTCTGGGGGCATGACTACAGGGTCTAGTACAGTGTCTGGGGGCATGACTACAGGGTCTAGTACAGTGTCTGGGGGCATGACTACAGGGTCTAGGGGCATGACTACAGGGTCTAGTACAGTGTCTACTACAGTGTCTGGGGGCATGACTACAGGGTCTAGTACAGTGTCTACTACAGTGTCTGGGGGCATGACTACAGGGTCTAGTACAGTGTCTACTACAGTGTCTGGGGGCATGACTACAGGGTCTAGTACAGTGTCTACTACAGTGTCTGGGGGCATGACTACAGGGTCTAGTACAGTGTCTGGGGGCATGACTACAGGGTCTACTACAGTGTCTGGGGGCATGACTACAGGGTCTAGTACAGTGTCTGGGGGCATGACTACAGGGTCTAGTACAGTGTCTGGGGGCATGACTACAGGGTCTAGTACAGTGTCTGGGGGCATGACTACAGGGTCTAGTACAGTGTCTGGGGGCATGACTACAGGGTCTAGTACAGTGTCTGGGGGCATGACTACAGGGTCTACTACAGTGTCTGGGGGCATGACTACAGTGTCTACTACAGTGTCTGGGGGCATGACTACAGTGTCTACTACAGTGTCTGGGGGCATGACTACAGTGTCTACTACAGTGTCTGGGGGCATGACTACAGGGTCTAGTACAGTGTCTGGGGGCATGGTCTACTACAGTGTCTGGGGGCATGACTACAGGGTCTGGGGGCATGACTACAGGGTCTAGTACAGTGTCTGGGGGCATGGTCTACTACAGTGTCTGGGGGCATGACTACAGGGTCTACTACAGTGTCTGGGGGCATGACTACAGGGTCTAGTACAGTGTCTGGGGGCATGGTCTACTACAGTGTCTGGGGGCATGACTACAGGGTCTGGGGGCATGACTACAGGGTCTAGTACAGTGTCTGGGGGCATGACTACAGGGTCTAGTACAGTGTCTGGGGGCATGGTCTACTACAGTGTCTGGGGGCATGACTACAGGGTCTACTACAGTGTCTGGGGGCATGACTACAGGGTCTACTACAGTGTCTGGGGGCATGACTACAGGGTCTACTACAGTTTCTGGGGGCATGACTACAGGGTCTACTACAGGGTCTGGGGCATGACTGCAGGGTCTAGTGCAGGGTCTAGTGCAGGGTCTACTGTATGCATGACAAATCTATTCCTTGAGCCAATTGCTAAGACAAACAAGCTTGTTTACATTGTCTGAGAGTAAGGCTGCCCTCTTCTTTTGGACTATGTGACCTGCAAGTGAAAATAGCCTCTCACATGGCACAGAGGTAGCAGGAGTAGCCAGATATTTGCGAGCAAGAGGAGACAGCTGTCCATAGGCTTTTGCGTGAGCTGCCCACCACTCCAGTGGACAGTCATTCATTCCGATGCTGGGCTCAGCTTTGTAGAGGTCTAATTGTCCTGACAGTACCCTGACTTCATCTGAATCAGAGTCTGAAGACAGCAGGAGGAGGGTCCTCTTCGCTGGTGGCTCGTCCTCTGTGGCTTGTGGAGCAGCTTTGTCTGCTTCTGGTCCTGGCAGCATCTCTTTAAGCCAGGTCCACACCTAATAAGAGGGACAATTAATTAGTTGCATAGGACTTTTCATGACAGCCTAAGGACTTAACACTGGTCTTCTCATTCACACACACACCTCATCCCTCTCGTCCTTTGGTACGCTCTTCAAGTCCTTGAATCGCGGGTCGAGGGCTGTAGCCAGCTTCAGCCATCTGTTGTTGAGGGTCGCTTTGCGTGCGTCCAGGTCCTTCGTGAAGCTGGCCTTGAACTTTACCATGTAGCCCGGATCCTCCTCGTTGAGGTCCATGATGCGGTTTAGGTGGCAGAGTGCGGGGAGCACCACAGAGCATGAGACGTAGGTTTCCCCTCCAAGGAGCTCAGTCACATACCTGCAGTGAAACAAGAGAGCGAGAGAGAAAGAGGTGAAGGTGTGTGTATGAGAGGGAGATAGGTGTGTGTATGGGGGAGAGAGGGGGGGTGAGGTGTGTGTATGGGAGAGAGATAGGTGTGTGTATGGGGGAGAGAGGGGGGGGGGTGAGGTGTGTGTATGGGAGAGAGAGGGGTGAGGTGTGTGTATGGGGGAGAGAGGGGGGGGTGAGGTGTGTGTATGGGAGAGAGATATGTGTGTGTATGGGGGAGAGAGGGGGGGGTGAGGTGTGTGTATGGGAGAGATAGGTGTGTGTATGGGGGAGAGAGGGGGGGGTGAGGTGTGTGTATGGGAGAGAGATAGGTGTGTGTATGGGGGAGAGAGGGGGGGTGAGGTGTGTGTATGGGAGAGATAGGTGTGTGTATGGGGGAGAGAGGGGGGGGTGAGGTGTGTGTATGGGAGAGAGATAGGTGTGTGTATGGGGGAGATTGGGGGGTGAGGTGTGTGTATGGGAGAGAGAGAGTGGGGTGTGAGGTGTGTGTATGGGGGAGAGAGAGAGAGGAGGGGGGTGTATGGGGGGAGAGAGAGAGGGAGAGACACTTACCTGCAGGGCTCAAGTACAAGCTCCAGCTTCTTCAGTTTGTCACACTCTGTGGGGGTCAGCATGGACAGCTTGTGGTTCTGTTGGGCCAAAGTGGCAGTCACAGCCTCCTGGTTCCTCAGGTACCGTGAGATCATGGCCAGTGTCGAATTCCACCTTCCAATTCAATAAAATAACTATTAGTCCCACTGGGGGTTGTTAATGCAGCATGATGCAATTGTACAGAATACAAAGAAATAAACACACACACACACTAAATTTACCCTAAGCATACAACAGGTAGTTAAACAGTCTCACCTTGTGGATACATCTTGTATCATGGGCTCTTTTGCTTGTCCGAGGGCAGTCTGCTGCTGCTGCAGTTCTTCTGTACTGGCAGGGCTGTGCTTGAAGTGGCCTACAATCTTGCGGCACTTTGCCAGGGTGGTGTCAAGGCTTCTGTCCTCAAGGGAGACTGTGATGGTTCTTTGCAGCACGTGTGCAGCACATGGCATGTGCTGGAACGGCATATAGCGCGCTGCTGCTATCATATTACGGGCGGAATCAGTCCCAATAGATGTGACTTTATCTTTTATATTCCACTCCTCTATTCCGGTGTTGAACTGTTCAGCACACGCATCGGCGAAATGGCGGCCCACAGTTTTGGTCACCGTTAATGCAAATGATTGCAGTTTCCACTCAGTATCGATCAAGTGCACTGTGACACCCAAATAATTATGATTGCCCACCGACGTCCAGTGATCACCCGTTAGGGCCATTGGGCCAGCCCGTGCCAACACTTCTTCCCTCGCCTCCCTCTCTGTGTCATACATGTTGTGGATCCTTTTCATCACTGTAGCTCTCGAGGGTAGCTTGTAATTTGGGTCAGACGACGCTATTCGAAATGACTCCGCTAAACCCTTATCTTCCACTATAGCTATTGGCCTACAATATTTTGCTATCCACTTCGCGACGCTGTTGGTTAGTTTGTCTGTGGTGGATTTACTCAACCGTTTGCCTAACGGTAATTCTCCAAGAGTGGTTTGACGAAGCGTGCGAGTTGCTCTGGAGCTAACGTTAGCTACACTGGAGCTGCTCGAACAACTTGCCTGGACATGTTTAGCGTTCATGTGATACGTTAGACTAGAGCAGCTTCGGTGATACGCAAATTCTTTTTGACATAAGCTACATATTACAATGGTCTTGTTTACTGTCCCATCTATATTCTTTTTGAAATTGAACTTGCCGTTCATAGGTCCCAGGAGTATCGCCTCGGGTGATGCTGACATCTTGTTCCAGCTGAGCTAATTCCTTTGTGTGTTTGTTTTGTTTGATAGACGACGCATGTGTGAAGTGACGATCAAGTAGGCTACGGGTCATTCAATGGGCCAAGTTTAATACGCCCAACTCAAGCGTGGATTTCAAAATAAAAGCGCACCGATTTGCCACTTGTCTAAAGTAAATATAGGTCGGCTGTAATTAATTTTGCGTCAATTTTCATAACGCGATAATTTGCTGTGTAATTAATTAATCTAATTAACGCGATAAACTGACAGCCCTAATATATATATATATATATATATATATATATATATATATATATATATATATATATATATATATATATATATATATTGATAACCGATACCGATATTTTCCAATATCACATTTTTATGTCAATATCGGCCAATAATATCGGTAGGCCGATAATATCGGACATCCCTACTATTAAGTAAAAACAACCATACATTAGTGTGGAAGCTCAAACATTGGAAGCACCAACAATGTTCAACAACTAGGTGTCCACCTGTGTCCTTCGCGTTGTCGGTTCTTCTTTGTGTTGCAGGATCCGGGACATCAGGGGTCTTCATCAGTTTCATGAGCCACACCTGGGCCCGGTTCATTGATGAGAAGCTCTCCACCACTTCAAATGTTACTTTCGGAATGAATGCCTTTGTTCCTGGAAACAACGTTAACCTGCTGTGACTCCCAGCGATTTTCATTTAGTAATCGAATAGTTCCCAGAGACTATCGAATAGTAATTTTGTTTTGCCCATCCCTAGATGCAATGATGTGGGTGCAGGTACCATCTTGTTTCAGGGTGATACCAGTGGTGAGTAACAACCCATGGGTCTCTACATGAAATTTAACCCTTTTCAGTTAAATTACTCTGTCATGGAAAAGGAAAATCTTGCACTCATTTGGGCACTGCACCATTTTGAAGTCTATGTTGACTCTGGTAGTGTTCCTCTGGTGGTCTATACAGACAGACCGCAACCCCATAACGTTCTTGCATTCCTTGCATTGGCCAAACCACAGGTTGACGATATGGGTTTTGTTTTTGCAATCCTATTGTTTGGATATCCACCACATCAAAGGCTCTGAAAATATTGCGGCGGATGCCTTGTCAAGAGCACCTTGCTCTTAGATTTTGTGCCTATACTGTTGCTGTGTAATCTTTCATCTCTGCTATATCCGTCTTCGTTGTTGCTCTTAAATGTTTCGGCGCCAGAGTTACTGGGTTGCTGGGTGGAGAGTGGTTGGTCGGCTGGGGGGAGTTTCTACCGATAGTATGGAATTTGATTATAGTCAAAAGAAGGGGAAGGAAGTTCTAAGTTATATGGTTATAGGCTATGAGTTACCTATTTACATTTTGAAATAGCTGTGGTCTGCCGGGATTCCAGGTGGGAACGAACGCAGAGGGGTGACGACACCTCCACTCCACTAGGTGTCCACCTCCTGTGTCCTTCGCGTTGTCGGTGCTTCTTTGTGTTGCAGGATCCGGGACATCAGGGGCCTTCGTCAGTTTCATGAGCCACACCCATGGGCCCGGTGGCCTGTAGCTGTTCCGCAACCGTTCCTATTTCCGGGGTAGGCCTGATTGGCCCCGACAGGCACGTGACCCACCGCGGCCACGCCCCGCGGCAGCCGTGGCAACGAGGCTGCTGTGGTTCACCTCACCGCCGCTTTCCGCCTTCAACGCCGCCCGCAGCATTAGGAAGGAGTTCGCGGCACCTTTCACATCGCAGTCATCAGTCATAATAATATCATCAGTCATCTCTAATAATATTAATCACTGTTCAATGTACTAATATACAATACGGCTCACTTTTCCCACCGGAGCTCCGTCGCGGCAGCATTATGTAGCAGTAATCCCCCGATTTTTAACATCGACAAACTAGCTCAATTGGTAACGCTGCTTGGCTGTGGATCCTATTGTCCGTTTGTGACAAGTTCAATTCCCTTAAGTTTTTTTTATTTTTTTTTTTTAACGTGCATTGCACTATAGCGTATTGTATATTGTATATTGTATGGTACAATTTACAGTAAGGTGTATGCGTTGCAGTGCAGAACATACAATATACAATACGCTATAGTGCAATGCATGTTAAAAAAAAAAAAAAAACTTAAGGGAATTGAACTTGTTACAAACGGACCATAGGATGCACAGCCAAGCAGCGGTACCAATTGAGCTAGTTTGTCGATGGTAAAAAAGGGGGGATTACTGCTTGTTATGTGTGTCATGTGCCCTGATCAGGCGTTCCTAGTGTGATGTGTCATGTCTAGATGTAGTCCTCTGTCCTAGTGTGTAGTCCCCATTGTTTTCCCCAGGTGTACCCAATTACCATTACCCCAGGTGTGTGTTGTCTCGTCATTCCCTTGTGTATAAGTAGTCTGTCATCCCTTCCGTCTGGTGCTGATCCTGTCTGTATAGTCCTGTGTTTGTCTGTCTATTATTTGATGTTCATTTCAGTTACGAAAAAAAACCATGGTAACTATTAATTAAAATATTCTTTATTTAGATACTTTGGCTGCCGTCTCCTTATTGTGTAACATTGACAAGTTAACAAGCCTTCCTGTAGTCAATGGTTACGTAATACTGCTACATAATGCTGCCGCGACGGAGCTCCGCCGCGACAATATTATTAAACAGCGGCTCTGTCATTGAAGTGGGAAAAGTGAGCCGTATTGTATATTAGTACATTAAACAGTGATTAATATTATTAGAGATGACTGATGATATTATTATGACTGATGACTGCGATGTGAAAGGCGCCGCTAACTCCTTCCTATGCTGCGGGCGGCGTTGAAGGCGGAAATAGGCGGTGAGGTGAACCATAGCAGCCTCGTTGCCGCGGCTGCCGCAGGGCGTGGCCGCGGCTGCCGCGGGGCGTGGCCGCGGCGGGTCACGTGCCTGTCGGGGCCAATCAGGCCTACCCCAGAAATAGGAACGGTTGCGGAACAGCTACAGGCGGCCCGGTGTGGTTCATTGATGAGAAGCTCTCCACCACTTCAAATGTTCCTGTCCTCCCCCATTGCGGATATGGCTGTGTCTTCTATTGCAACAGACCTTTTTCACGCACACGCTTACATTACTGTCTCAAGTTTTTCAGCCTTTATGTTGTTTTTGCAAGTAAATATGTTGTTCCTTGCTTGTACACTCTGTGGCTGTGGCATAATTGAGATCCAATCAAAGACAAAAAAATCTGAAAAACGCATGGTAGACAGGAAGTTCTCAGTCATCTGGCCTCATGGTGGTGCTATTCTCATGAAACTAAAAACATGAACTACTTATCGATGGCTCAGATTAAGGACATGGTCAAAAGGTGGCCGTTCAGGGATATACCCGCTGTCAGCCACCGACAGAAAATTGTTGTGACTACAGGGGTGTAGGACTCAAATGCAGGACAAAAAAGGCAGTTCAAGTTTCAAGTTTCTTTAATAGTTGTCATACAGAAGTACAGAATACTTTTATACAAAATGCTTCTTACTGTTACGCTCCAGAGACTGTGCAAGACAAGATAAGTATGAAATAAAATAACATAGTATAGCATGTAAATTAGAAGTAAAAAAAATGAGGTCACAGTGTTCAGTATAGACATATGTACAATGTTCGATGCAGAATAGACGTAACTGAGTTACCATATAATATACAATACTGTGTAGTGTACTAATATACAATACTATATAGTGCAAGGCAGAAATAGGATGAGGTGCAATTTAGGTACGATTTACAGTAGGTGTACGAGTTGTAGTGCAAATCCTTTATCAATAAATATAAAGTGTGTTTGTGTGATCTAAAGTGTGGAGAGTGGGTGCTGCATTGTGTTGTTTGTTTAAGTGAGTGTGTGCGTGTGGGTGTGTGTGCTGTGTGCATTTGATGGTTGTTGCATAGTGTTTATTGTTCGTTTAGCAGCCTGATGGCCTGGGGATAGAAGCTTCTTCTGAGTCTTTCTGTGCTCGCCTTAAGACTCCGGTATCGCTTGCCTGACCGCAGCAGTTCAAAAAGGCAGTTGTTCGGGTGGCTCGAGTCCTTAATAATTCTCTTAGCCTTCCCCTTGCACCGCTTGTTGTAAATGTTCTGGAGGGTGGGAAGCCCCCCTCCAATTGTGCGTTCGGCTGAACGTGTCACTCTTTGTAGTCTGCTACGGTCTTGTGCAGTGCTATTCCCAAACCAGGAGGTGATGTTGCCAGTCAGGATGCTCTCTATTGTACATGAGTAGAAGTTCCTAAGGATCTTCTGACTGACTTGGAACTTCCTTAGGCGCCTGAGGAAGTAGAGGCGTTGTCGTGCCTTCTTCACAACACTGTCAATGTGTGTGGTCCATGTCAAATCCTCGGATATGTGGGCTCCGAGGTACTTGAAACTGTTCACTCTCTCAACCGGTGCCCCGTCGATGCTGAGGGGGCTGTAGTCCTTGACCCCCGACCTCCTGAAGTCCACAATCATCTCTTTTGTTTTGCTGACGTTCAGGGAGAGGCAGTTCTCCTGACACCACTGTGACAGGTTCTCTACCTCTTCCAGGTAGGCCCTTTCGTCGTTGGCAGAGATCAGGCCCACCACTACTGTGTCATCAGCAAATTTGATGATGGTGTTGTTGTTCCGCTGTGCTACGCAGTCATGTGTGTGGAAGATTCCAAGGGTGTTTAATAAGAAATCAAAGAACATGATACTACAAAAATACAAAAAATAAGAGAACTGGTTAACTAATAGTCCAAGAGCCAAACACTAAAACAAAAGGTATCAGAGTAAGAATGGGCATCGATTTTCAAATATTAAAATAGTAATTAAATTATAAAAACATTTGTAGTTTATGCTAATATAGTTTTGTCTCAAAAATATTTTCCCTTGTTTTTACCGGCACCTACAATGTGTAGTAGTGTATTGAGAGGGGACCCTATTAACTGTTACACCACTGAACAGCATGCTGCAGGCAGGTAGCTAGCCAGGTAGCATAACAGTCTTAACACATTGAGTGCCACGCCCCTTTGACCATATAATGGGCTAGAGTGCCAGTAAGGAAGTCAATGGGAGGTCGGGGAAATTTGCGAAGGCTTAAACTATATCTTAAATTATGGCTATGGGTCTAAAACACCCCTCGCTTATCAATGATTTGCTTGCAGTCAACATGTACGAAACGGATTGTTTTTTCATTGGTACATTTCCGTTTTATACCGTTTTGAATACGAGTATAGTTTTGGAGAGTTCTAGTAATTCCAGAGAAATTCCACGATAATAGCTCTTTAGTGGAATACACAAAACATGTCATTTTTAGGCTGATTTATGAATCGTTTTCAAATAAACGCTAGATTATCGATAGTATATGTGTACTTATGCACGCTGAAGCGGGCTGAAAAATCTATTATCCATGACCTGGTCAGCGCTAACATCATACACACACACACACACACAGACACGCTGCGATGGCTGAGAAAAAAACATCTGATTAAACCAATACTGGTAAAATAGAGTCCTTACCTCACATCAGATGTTCTGCAAAAAGATTAATCCAATTCCTGATCGCCATTCCAAATATTGATCGCGTTTATTGCTCCAACGTTATAGTCCAAAACACATAATCGAAAGCTGCTCCCAGCCTCCCCAGTGAATGTGGTAACAGATACTGCTTGCCAGAGAAGGGAAAACCCCGGACCGGCCTTTTTTTTTCTGATGCACATGCCCACCCAATCCAATCCAATGATGTGCCATACCATCCGGGAGACAATAGGCGGCGGTATTTTCCCTTTTCGAGCTCAGACCCATTCCCAATGATAACGTCAGGCTGGATGGATGAAAAATGAATGGATATTGCTAATAAAAGCAAAAATTTAAAAAGACGAGAAAACTCGTCATTGGCACTCAACGCATGGCGAGTTAACACGACTAATCTCATTGTTGGCACTCAATGTGTTAACAGCTGGGAGAACAGAAAATAAAGATGAAGAGACTGGAGATGTTACATGGTAGCAATGTTTGTATGTTTGCCATGTTGTGTCACTAAGTTCACACATTTCAAGCATCAGTGATGTAACATTCAGAATGAATGCTTTTGTTCCCGAAATATGCTAGCTTGGTCTGCTAGCGTTAGCTATTAGCCAATATTGTTGGAATATCTCACATTAGTTATTATTACGTAAGTAAAAACAAAACCATATGTTAACATGGAAGCTCAAGCATTTTCGATTAGTAGTGACTATTGTGGCAACCCCAAGCCACCACTGGGCTTGGTGATTGAAGGGCGCTATGTAACCAATGGCTAGGCTCTGCCCATATTTGGGCTTCCACTTCCAGGCGCACCTGCAGCTAGAAGGCCATCAAGACCAGGAACTACAACTAAGGGACAAGAGACGGAACAAAACACAAAGGAACTACAGAAAACAAGACAGGGAACTACAACTAAGGAACAAGAATGGGAACAAAACACAAAGGAACTACAGGAAACAAGACCAGGAACTACAACTAAGGGACACGAGAGGGAACAAAATATAAAACTAAAGAACTAGACCAGGAACGGGAGAGAGAGAGAGAACAGAGAGAGAGCTGAGACAACGAGAGAGCCGAAAGACAAACAAATGTCCATGACAAGGGGGTGGCAGAGGAGAGGAGAACGGAAAAGGCAACCTACGGCCTGACAAGAGGAACAGAATGTTAGACAAATGTTTCGTTTATTTTCTCTAACTCATACTTATCATCTGTAAAACCTCATTCACTTATACATTGTGGTCATGTGCATTTAATGCAGTTTGTGCATTTATTAAGAAGTATGTATTTAAAATAATCTAATGTTACAAATACAATCCGTCTATCAATGAAAAGGCCCAAACAACAAGGAATATAAGGATTGTATGTCAATTCTATGGATATATAATTTAAAGGTGCACTATCCGGGATTCTGCACATCTATTTGCTATGTAAAGATATAGTGGAGTAATGCCTGAGCAGAGCATGAAGTCACACTCCCTCTGTGTGTGTTGTAATCTGAGCTTCTCTAATTTGTTTTGGCAGCCGGGTCAGCAGCATGTGCATGTTAGTGCATGTATGTGCATGTATGCTAGGCTTGGGGGCGATTATGGAATTCCCCATCTGACAATATTGCTTTAAGAACCATAACAATAAATAATATTTTTGTCCAAAAACAGCTGAAAAGACACATGTTGCAGCTTTTATTTTGAAAAATTCTGACCGGAAGTCTTATTATTGTTGTCACTAGCTTGACACAAGCTTTTCTCTCCTCTTCTCTTGTTACAATGTCTGTGGTCAGTGCATAGAACTATCCCTGACAGCCTTTTTCAATATTGTGAATCAAATGTGAATTTGCTTAAACCTTGACTAAAACCTCTTAGTTGGTGATTGTTCTGTTAGAATAGAGACTGTGTTGTTTAAGTGCCTTATGGAGTTGTTTGTGCCTATGGGTTACCGTATTTTTACGACACACAGTTTGGAGAGCTAGGAGGCTAGCATAGGAGGAACTCGGAGTTCAGCGTAAAAGTGAAAGTAAAAGAGACAAGAGACAACTAAACATGGCTCTAGCCTAAAGCTAAGTTCGCTTTCCTCATTCTTGAACACAACACAATGTATTTACCATTTCCGTGAAACTGGCTTTTTCAACTGTATGGACGCAACGTTATGTACTCCATGTACAGTCGCCACCATGCGTTTGCATACTTTTGCTAACGAGAGCGGACATCTTTCCAAAGTTTTCTCCACTAAGTTAGGCTACATGCGGTAACGTTGATCAGAACAAAATGTAACTGTTGGACAGGCTGTTGTGTCTCTTGACCTCCTCTAGCCATACAACAATGTAGGCTATAGTCAACATCAACCAAAGTAGAGATTAATCAGTTTTATGGGATGCTGGCAAGGCAAATTAACTGTAATCAACGTTTGCATTATCCATCTCTGAAATACTATGATTATGAAAAGGAATGTCATACTTAATTATTGGAAAAATACTGCAGTGGCTCTGGTCTTGATGCATGCACATGGCTGCGATGGATCAAAAGATAAGCTCTAAAAGCACTGGTAGTTATCAACCTTTTAGATAAAGATCAATGCCTGCTCATCAACAACGAGGCAGTGGAGAGGGTCACAGAGTTCAAGTTCCTGGGTCTCAGTGTGAGTGAGAGCCTGTCCTGGAGCACCAACACCGCCTCAGTGATCGTGAAAGCTCAGCAACGCCTATACTACCTAAGGACGCTGAAACAGGCTGGCCTGCCACGAAATCTTCTTGTCAACTTCTATCATCGTGCGGTTGAGAGTGTGCTGACCTACGGTGTGTCTGTGTGGTTCTCCAGCTGCACAAAGGCAGAGCAAGAGGCTCTACAGAGGGTGGTGAAGGAGGCAGGTAGGATCGTCGGGACTCTTCTACCAAACATCACCTCCGTCTTCACCTCCCGCTGCCTCCACCGCTCCAAGTGTATCATCAAGGATCAGTCTCACCCAGCACATCACCTCTTTCAGCTCCTTCCCTCAGGGAGGAGATACCGGTCCATACATGCGAAGAGTTCAAGATTTATGAACAGCTTTTTCCCCCAAGCAGTCAGACTGTTAAATTCTCATTGACTGTCCCCTCACGTGCACCATGCACTTTACCTGGACTTGATAACCATTATGTTTACCGCTCATCATGCACTTTAAAATATTCTGTTATATGTACAGTGTTATGTTATGTGTTACATGTATGTTGTACTACGGTCTGTGGGAGCTCCCCCTGAAATTTCATTGTATACTTGTGTGCAATGACAATTAAAAGTCTATTCTGGGGGGCGGTCAGGTGGCGTAGCGGAGATTGCGCTCGTCACCGATGCAAGAGGCTGCGGTCTCGACTCCCGGAGTCAGCATTGCTTGAGGCTTGGGCTGATCGCTATACTAACCCGTTTGGCTGGGTTAGGGGGAGGGCAAGTCATGGGTGGGAATCTGGCGTTGTGGACAGCGACGCCTACAGGTCAGGTCTGGGCGCTTGCTCAGCGGAGGCAGGACTTGATGAAGGCAGCGTGACCTCCCACGCGTTACACTTCACCAATGAGAGTCCTCGCTGCCAGGTGAAAAAAAGCGTCACTGGCTGTCGCCGCGCGTGTCGGAGGAAGCGTGTGGATGACTTCAGGGTTCCCTTGTACCGACCAGTAGGAGAACATGCGCACAACAACCAGGTAGGGGAGGGGGGGAATTGTCACAACGACTAAATTGGGACGGGAGATTTTTTTTTTAAAATCTATTATATTCTATTAAAAGTCTATTCTTTACAGTATGCTCTATTCCTTTTACAGTATGCTCTATTTTTTTCCTGTGTCTCAGTCACAGCTGGAGCTGCACAAACTCTTGACAACAAAATGGCAACTTCTGTTCAGGCAAAATGCACGTCACGTTAACTTAGAACCAGTGTTGTAGTTGAGTCACTAAATCTCGAGTCTCGAGTCCCCAGTGTTCGAGTCAGAGTCCAAGTCTGAGTCACCAAAGAAGAGCCAGAGTCGGGTCCGAGTCGAGTCCCCATTACCCTAGTTTGAGTCTGAGTCCAGGTCATCAAGGTTGAGTCCAATCCACTCTGGCAGTTAAAGAGCTGACGTACAAATAAAAAAAGCCTCTTAATAAATCCTCTTAAGCTGCAAGGGCCTACATGTGGGCCCTCTTGAGGACGATTTGCCCACCGGCACTTTGGCGACCACTAGTGGCTCGAGTGTGCATATTTTGTAATACAATATATATATATATATATCGAAACAAAGCCCCATTTGTTGCCTGTCGAAACCCCTTTCAGGTGACAACATCCGTTCAGCAGTTCTCGAGTTACATGCCGATATTTGAGGCTTGCGCAAAGTACACGGTATTGCGCAAATACCACTCCAGACTCTTGGGGCTATAGTTCCGTCAATCATTTGGCGATCTCGAAAATGATTGGACAGAGTCAATGAATGTGGCTTTCCACTGATACCCCAACTGGGGATGTACGAATCAGGGATCTAGGTGAAAAGTCACAAGCGAAAACAGGAAGAGAAAAAACGCAGAATGAATTGAAGTCTATGAGAAAACTGCGTTTTCTTTTGTACACAGTTTACCAAAATCACTCCTAATCACTCATTTCTGACTTCAGGCTATGGATCTCGGGAGTTTTTTAAGCCTCCAGCCATTCTGGGGAAATACTACTTCTGTAATACTAACTACTACAGAAAGAAGTTTTTCTACAACTCAAGTTCAGATCTATGTTACTCTATTTCATTAGCATTAAGGTGAGTTTTCCTTATTGTATCAGAAACTTCAGAATGTCATCTTTCAAAAGAGACCAGGCTCATGCATGTGGTATACCATACCGGTCCTGAAATGACATCATGTCATAAATTAATATCTCCAGACTGTTCTACAAAAGTATTGTTTTTATTTTCAAACGTATTCAAGTATAAACATCATAACCATGTCACAACAGCATTTATAATGTATATTATCATCAATACGTTAGTTTAGCAATAGGTTAAAGTGTTATTAGATAGATTTTACTTTTGGATTTGGTCTGTTTATTTGCGAGAGGCGACCATTTTGGAACCATGGGAATTGTAGTTTTTTTTGCCGCCAATTTGTAAAGAAAAGTGCTATCTCTGGATCTGCTTTGGAATTTTTTAGAACTACACTTCCTGAAAGCCTCTATGGGGTTTCAAGCTTCATAGTTCTGTATGCATTCTTTTAATAGCTCTTATTATTCAGGATAATAAGCCACAAAACGTAATGTTATTGACAAATATTGAAGCGCAGTTAGTTTCTCTTCCCTATTGTTAGCATGCAGCAACAATTATATTTGAAATTTGTTTCAAAATGGTTGAACCCTGATCAAAATAAGAAAAGTACAGTAGATTACAGTAGATTTCATTATCTGTTCTTATGCACGCCTGGTGATACTAAATCCAAATTGAACGCGGCCATTTGAAAGATATGATATGTATATATATAAATGTGCGAATTGGCTATAATAAGGTAATTTATAAGCCTGCTATTCTATGTTCTATAATAATATTTCAAATTGCATTGGTCCGGATAGGATAATTCAGTACTGTATCTACAGAACCTTCTGTTTAATCCCTTTCCCTTTATTCATTTCCTTAGATTTTTTGTACACACACTCTCAAGAAGGTACTGAACGAGATCAGTTCTTCATGTCTGGTCATTATAAGCATGGTGTTATTCACTGTCAAAGATGCAAAGAAAAATCATAATTCATATTCTCCTTTGTTTCATCACAATTTAAGCAAGCCTAGTAATAGACACAATATTTCTGACACTGGGAATACATTCACTGAGGTCCATAGATGTCCCTAGATACCAAGAATATGTAAATAGCTCTTGTAGAAGTGGAGCAATATTCCATTTACTTAGGTATGTATTTTAGGCGGATTTTCAGAAAATAGGCTCCGGGCTTAAGAGGTTAACCTATTGGTAAACTAACGTATTGATGATAATGTACATTATAACTGCTGTTGTGACATGGTTATGATGTTTATACTTGAATACGTTTTGGGGGAAAAAGCGATAATTTAGTTTTTTGATGCACTGATCGTCAGCAACGGCATTCATTTTGAATACTACATACGTTGATCGGCTGGATAGATGTGAAATCATAGTAGGATCAAGGTGGAATTGATGTCATATAGTCCTTCCTTTTGATCTGGCTTATTCCAAAAAGAATATTCCAATTGTCTGATCGCGATTTCCAGTATTGATGTCCATCAGGTCCCTGACATGAACTGGCACAAAATATGCATGCAGTGTGCTGAACGCGTTTCAAAGTCCTCGGATGAAGCGATTAACTTGGCTTGGTCTAAATTCTCCGCCCGGACCATATATAATGTAACACACAGTGTGAAATAAGGTTTCAAAGGGTGGGCGATACCGCCACCTAGCAGGATTCGGCCGGTATTGCACTCTCAGGGTCTCATAATGAGTTCCAATGGTAACACAGAGGTCCGTGAGACTGTAATGAATTAAAAAAATTGAATAAAAGAAAAAAACGATGAAAACGATTGAAAACCCGACTATACTCGGGTTTTGGCGCTCAACGGTTGGCGAGATAACCCGACTATAGTCGTGGTTTGCCATGAAAGTGTTAAGAGGTTAAACATAAATGATACAGCGGTCACCATTTCAAAGGGAGTTTATTTACTTTGTGACACAATAGCCAAACAAATGCACTAGCCATCAACATCTTATGCCAAATGATTAGGGCCTATTACAAAGAAATTTAACAACTGTATTTATCAATTAACAAGTCCGAGTCCTTGTCTGCACCCTCCGAGTCTGAATGCAGTCAATGCTCAATCCAGAGTCCAGAAAATCAGTCCAGGACTCAGACTACTACAACACTGCTTAGCACAGTGTAGTTCATTTCTCAGTAGCTAATGCTGCATTATCAGCATCCTTGGCCCTAGTAATACTAGTCACAACAAACATTTTACAACGTCTAGCACCCTTGAATTGACTACCGTACTGCTGTCAATACTATTCAACTGCCATGGATCAGAACAATTACAGTAACCAAGCAATCAGTTCATGAACCACTATGACAATAGGCATTGCCTTCAAGCTATAATCGTTGCAATCTAAACTAATCAATGACTGATGCAGCATTAGCAAAAGCAGCAAACACAAACGGCATCATATCAGACACCCCCTTGAGAACCATCAGTTAGGCTAAACTTTCGATTCAATGACAAACACGACTATTAGTTAACTAACACCACCATTGTGGTTTTCACCTGACAGCAGTTGACAAATGCAATAGAATAATATATCTACTCAAAATTGAAGCTTTTAGTGGTCCACTGTTGTCCAGAGCAGATTGATAAAAATTGTGTCTAAATACAAATTTGTAAATCCCTATAGTCCATGGCCAAAGGCTTTGTTTCTTGTCATTTTATCATCGACTGCTGTCAAATGTTCTAACAGTTACCAGTAGCCTAGCAACTAACAGACTGTGCTCGCCATGAATAACACAGCTTTGTAGTTCATTCAGCTTGATAACTAGCAATGTTAGCTTGCAAGACTAGTAACTACCACACGTTCTAATTCTTCTTTTAAACATTTAAAACACATTAATTCTGTTTGTTGACCCTAAACTGTTGAATGATGTAGAATCCAGCCATTACATAACTGCACGTAAACGGCAAGTTCAGGGCGCCTACAAAGGGGGTTCCCCAAGACCGGAGGCAAGGAGCTCCCTTCAAGACAGTACTAAATCATAATGTCAGTGGAAAACTCATGTGGTCGTTAAACCATGACATTTCCTATGGCATTATACTGTATCTCGTGATCCTTCAGCATATTCTGAAATCTGAAGTCAGATATGTATCTTAATTTTTGATGTGATTTTTACACTAGTAGGATAAGCTGGTGCTTAGAAAGGTGAGTCCCCGTAAACCATGTATGACCCCATAATCCACACATTAATTTACATACTGTGTGCGTGTGTGTGCGTGCGTGCGTGCGTGCGTGTGTGTGTGTGTGCGTGCGTGCGTGCGTGCGTGCGTGCGTGCGTGCGTGCGTGCGTGCGTGCGAGCGAGCGTGTGTGCGTGTGTGTGTGTAAAACGTTGCAACATTCCCCAGAGCACCAGTCTCGGAAAATAAATTTGCCTTTTTAAGAAAAAGAGTGTGTGTGTGTGTACAGTATGTGTGTCTTTGAACATGTAGTGCATTCATGTTTGTTTGGTCATGTGTACATTGTGTGTTCTATTTAGAGAGAAGCACAGGATCAGCACTACATCAAAGGTTTTTAAGACTCTGGTCTTAAAGGGGAATACCAGTTAATTCTGTATTTGTGAGCATGCAGCTCCTAAAGCTAGCAGTCAAAGAGACATCATACTATAATGTCACTGGGGTGTAAAATCGGGGGCTGCTCCATAGACAATGAAAAGGTTTCTCTTACACCCAAATTCGTTTTTATATTCTAACATTGCTAGAAGGTCCGAACCAGCATTAAAACATTTGGGTGTAAGAGCTCACACACACACACACACACACACACACACACACACACACACACACACACACACACACACACACACACACACACACACACACACACACACACACACACGTTATGGCCTCATAGAGTCAGAGCCTCATTCATTGTCTATGGAGAAGCCTCCGATTTCCGTCCCAGTTACAGTACATCACCGATTGGAGGGTTCTCTATGATTTCTAGGTTTAGGAAGATGGGGGACCCTGATGTAAACAAGACGGAAGGCTTTCTCTGGTCTGCATCCCCTTAACAATTGTGTGTATTGAGCCGTGCTGTATTGTACCCCATTCTGCAATTTGTTAATAACATTTTCAATCAATCAATCAATCAAGGAGAGAGTGGTGCGTGTTCACAAAAACGGCCCTCTGGCACACAGGAAGAACATAATGTGAATTCTTAAAACGGGTGGCAATGCCCCTTTAACCTCATCATCATGTGCATATGTTTGTGTAGTGTGTAGTGAGTGTGTGCATGCATGGCGTGGGCCATGTGTGTCATGTGTGTTCTAATTAGAGAACGACGCAAATGGAGTCCTCTTCAACTGAATGGGTCCATGAGAGTGCAGTCTTTATAGCTGGGATCAAACACTAACCCTGACTAAAGGGTCTCACTGTGACAAAGTCTTGGCTCCTTATCCACTTTAGAGAGGTAGGTTAATGAGTGGTTTATGACCTGCGGGAGACATCACAAGGCCACCGCAGCTGCGCATGTAGACAGGGGTAGCAGCGCAAATCAATCATAGTCCTGAACAGGACCCGGGGCTACAGATCAGACACTCGAAAGCAGGGGGACCGGGGGACAAGGTGGTCCCTTCACACCGCCGCCCTGACACACAAGAAATCAATCACCTGACAAAAGGTTTTTTAATACTTCTAAAGCGAGGAGTCGCGACGGGGCACTGCGAGGGCCACGGCGAGGACGGAAGCCGCCTGCGCGGTGCGGAGAAACCTGAGCTGTACCGCGGCCGGGTTCACAAGTCCAATGCGTGTGGCGGCGCGGACATCGCGGATTTGCATTCCTTTCAGCGCCACGATATGACGCCTGCCCGCGTTCACACGGAATATCTGGCGGGTCAAACGTGGCGAGGGAAAAAGGTTAACCGTCTTATTATGAAGACACGTCCTCCATGGACGCCTCTGTTCTATTCAGTATTTATTGCTTAATTCATTCTTTTTTACCAGAGGCTGTCCAGAATTAGCCGTGCTATGCGTGTCTGTCTGTCCAGTCGCCAAAAACCAGACGCCATATGAAAAACAGGTCCCTGGGGCGAAGCTGCATTGGAGTCTCGGGGAAGACAAAAGGCCTATCTGTTTGCCGTGTCACCCCATTGATATTTGACCGGAGGGCTGTTAAGGGAGTCTCTTCGTAGTACTCCTTACCATTAGCATATCCACTTTTATTTCAGCAGCTTTTTTGTGAATCTGTAAACAAGGTTTCCAACGTGACTGATCTGTGCCTGAAAACAGCAAGGAGCTGTAATAATGCCACCACTGTATTAGGACCATGGAGCAACGTGGAATTGTGCAAAGGAATGTATGACAAACCGCCATCCACAAAGGGCCTCTCTTTTGGAGATAGGGGATCATGTCATATTTTTAGAATCTGGCCCATCTGTACATGGAGATAGCCTCCAGTCGGGAGATTATAATGGGTTACGTATGTATTCATCCCTGACTAAATCACGTGAAACATTTTCACATGGGAAATAAATCAAAGCTATTCATCTAGTAGTTATATAATTTTGTTACAAAACATCTAAAACTGTCAATATTGATATACTGTATTTCTCCCCAAAACAGATTTGTACAATATTATGAAATAGTACTCATACTCGTGCTGCTGATATCACTATTACAACTGTGACTAGGCCTGGATTTCATAATGCTTGGGGTAAGGCCATTTAGCCTTCAATGTTGTTGAATAAAATAGGAATATTTACTATTCAAATGAAAGTGCCCTTGCAATGTAATGCTATATTTGGCAGCCCAGTCAGTCCATGTGCTCCAAATACTTTGGTTCACCATTAGTAATTTTTTAGCTTGGAACAATTTGAAATCATGAACTGAACATGAACTCTATTTTAACCAAAAAGGTATTTTGCCAATAATCAAAGCAGAGATGGTCTGCTGTATTGACTGAAATCTAGAAATTCCAGCTGTCATTCACAACTCTGCAGTAGTGTGATTAGTTAATTGGACATTTTATACGTGTGCAGTGTTAAGTTATTCAGTTATCTGCTTGTATCTATTACTTTGCTTACTGTATCCTACCTGCCAGTGCCAACAGTTACTTCTGAAAAAGGGCTCAGTTAGCAAACACGTTTGTGTATTATGCTCAGTGAGTATTATGAGTATGAGACACTGATGTAGACATATTTGAATACATAAACGATTGGTTACTTGTAGGTGTGATGCTGCTACATTGTAACCATCAGATCATCAGTTCAGTTCATAAGGCACTTATACAGAGACACTCCACAGTCTAGGATGAGAGACATCAGCTATGAACAGGGGAGGGAGAGAGAGAGAGAGAGAGAGAGAATGTGTGCCCACTGAGCGGAATTCATTCTGATACACCTGCCATTTTAAAATAGACTTGTGGCATCATGACTGTCACTGATCTCTTTGCCCTGCCCTGTTTGCATGGCCTTTATAGATTCCTTAAGCAACGTCAGACTCGGGATGTGGCTGATGTCCATCTGTGTAGAATCAAGCTTTCAATTACCCATGCCTGTCCCAAAGACATTCAAACAAAGAGGTCTAATACCTTGAATAATCCTTCAGCTGAAATACCTGAACAACCAGAAGAGGCTCGATCAGTGACGACTATTGTTTTTTCCCCCACATTAATGTACATTCTTAAGACTTTGCCATGTAGGTGTGAGATCGAGGGCAGAGGGCCAATGAAGCCATAGCATTTTATTTATTCTGAGGGCTCAGATATGACTCAAATGTGCGCTATGTAGCCTACATTTACCCATATTATAGGTGCAGTATTATACAGTGATACTGTATCATATCTGCACTGTTGAGAGCCATGGCCAGTAACTGGAATTCCCATGGAGCTCTTGTAAACATTTTAGATAGTAGAACAAGAAAAACAAATATACCGTGATCTATTTTGTTACCGTCCAAAATGCAAAATGCTGTATATCAAGTATAGTAATATCATGCTATTAGGTTTGGTCCGTATCGCCCACCCCTAACTTATGTCAGAGAAGTCAGCATGGTAACACACTAGTTCCATATGTATTCTGTTAGACTGCTGTGCTTACGCCTCTGCACTAGACTGGCCTTTGTTGTGGGTACAACATGCTATGTTTGTAAGGTTGTAGTCCCTTATCAGTGCAGAATCTGCTTTTCTATGTAATACACATCATTTACTTCAATACACATTAGCCTTCAGCAATGGATTGTTTGGGGGGTTTATTTCGTGGTGTAGTGTAGCCGCACATTCTCTTTTCACACAAAATGTTAGAGTGCACTTTAGTGATTTACAGACAAGAACAGACGCCATGTAGGCCTAAGTGAACGTATGGGTGCATTATATCCTACTAGGAGAATCATTACTGACACTATCTTTCATTTGCTAAGAGTCACCCTAAGTGAGTGAAGCTAAGTAGAGGAGCAAAGTTTTTGTTGTTTGTTGTTGTTGTTGTTGTTGTTGTTGTTGTTGTTGTTGTTGTGGTGGTGGTGGTGGTGGTGGTGGTGGTAGTCGTACACATTGTATTTTGTCTTGCTATACTACTACTACTACTACTACTACTACTACTACTACTACTACTACTAATAATAATAATAATGATAATAATATGAATAATAAGAAGAATGCATAATAGTATTGTTATTGTTGTTGTGGTGGTGGTAGTGGTACACATTGTATTTTGTCTGCTATACTACTACTACTACTACTACTACTACTACTACTACTACTACTACTACTACTACTACTACTACTACTACTACTACTACTACTACTACTACTACTACTACTACTACTACTACTACTACTACTACTACTACTACTACTACTACTACTACTACTACTACTACTACTAATAATAATAATAATAATAATAATAATAATAATAATAATAATAATAATAATAATAATAATAATGCTTATAGTTTATATAGTTAATTTAGTTTATAAAGATTATAGTTATTATAGTTATTGTTGTTATTATTAGTAGTAGTATAGGTTGTGTTAATGCTACCAATCAGCCATCATAGTTTAGTCTAGCACTAGTCTTTACTGGAACTCTGCACTTTACACTTATATATATGTGTATTTAAATTATTAATCCTCCACTGCACTGTTTTTGTCCTGTGTCTGTGTTGGTGTTGTTGTTACTGTGAAAAAAAGAAATGATGAAAAATGCATACGCTGTAATGCCGCAACAATTACCAATGTGTTTTTACACAAATGGCTTAAAGGAATCTGAATCTGAATCTGAATCAGCCATCATAATATTAATAACAACTATTTAATATGTAATTCATTAATATTGAAAAGCCCCTTCCTGGCTGCTGCTGCTACATGGTCATTAACCGCATGGGCTGTGAGATGAAGGCGTGTGCCGTGCCGCCAGGGTGGACTCTGCCGAGCACAGCGACGTGGACACAACAACATGTACTCTAGGTGACATGGGGCTCACCCTCGTGCCATGCCCCCGTCGCCAGCCTGGTGGCTCTGAATGCCCCCTCTCAGGGATTGGTTAATGATTGCCCTCATCCCGGGCCAGTGATGGAGCCCCGGGCATATCATTGGACAGAGGAAAATGAGTGACCAGGATGCCGTTGTAGGGGAGGGCAGCGTGGGGGTCTAAATGGACCAGAATTCCACCCCGAGCCCTGGACGCATGAAGCGCAACATTGTGCTGTTGCCACAATAGCCACACTGTCGACACAATCCTGTCTAATTCAATTAGCCCGGGAGATGGTGCATAAATTCCCCCCAAGAATTCCTCTGATACACAGGGTTGCCCCCAGTGTGGAGGGCCAGTGTGTGAGTGCATCTGTGTGTGGAGGTTGCAGACTAACCTGTCTGACACAATGGCGTGCCTGTGGAGAAGAATGGCTCCTTAACATGGGGGCCAGACCTGAACTTAATTCTCAAGGGCCAAGGTTATGAGTCACACTGGACACATGAAATGCTTGACTTGACCACTTCCCCCAACGAGGACAATGGGGCTGGATGGCAGGCAACGCCGTCCCCTCATAGAGGGTAAGGGTTAAGATTTGAACTGCTCTAATGTGCCAAGATGTTTTGGAAATCCAGATTGTGCCATTTCAGTACTCAGCATACCACTTTAATCAACATAGATTTCTTTTTTTCCCCTTTCCCCCCTCTATTATACACACATATTGAAGCATTACACAGTTTGATTCTTTCCTTGCCCAGTTTTTACTGCTGCAGTCATTTATGATTATTTTTGATTGGGGAAAAAAAAAATTGCATTTTTATATATTTTTTTTGTTCCTCAAACTACACGAAGAGTATGAGCACTATAGCCCAACCCGACTCTCGCCAAAGCAGAGTGAATACCTTTTTCATAAATTCTAGTGAGCAAAACAGTCAAAAATGTGAGCCTACATCTGGATCTAGAGAATGTCGGTTGTTCGGGCGGCATTGTGTGTGTGTGCTCATGAAAAGAAAAAAGAAAACCCTTCTCTCCCACCCATTGTGGTTCTTGGGTTGCGACCAGAAATCCCATGCGAGTTGCAAGTTGTGAGACACCAAGGGGCCTCTCTAAACCGTTGCCAACAATCCAGCACACATCACTTCCAGAGGCCAGGAAAAACACCATTCACATCAATGCAGTGGGATGGTGGAGCTGTTTGGCGATCTGGATGCCACCCTGTGTGACTCATTCTATATAGGGGGGGGATTTTGTTGGAAAAAGCAGAAAGAAGGACTTTTCCAAATAATGAAGCGAAATTCCTCCCTTCTTCGTGTTGTGAGGGGAGGACAACCCTAAATCTGCTCGAGTAGAATGTGTGACACTTGACACTTGTGGCAACGTTTGAGTGGTTTTGAATCGGAGTTTGACTGACGTTACGCGTTTTACGTTACCGTTATACTTATTATGATCCAGCAGTATCTGTGTTATTTTTTTTGGAGACAGGCTTAAACCTGCGAGGCATTACTGCCCTGTCGCACCTTTGGCTGAGTACCAGCTGCAGGGTCCTCAGCTGGGAACCATCCCGGGAGCCTGATGTTTAGCCCCTTTAATCCCAGAACATCTCAGGATGGCGGGGGAAGCGGTCAGGGACGTCCCTGCCGCTCCTCGCAGCTGGATTTAGATTGTCAGGTGGTTCCATGACTACGTGGCTTCTTGGTTCACTTCCCACAGATCTTGTCTCTTCTTCTCAGCCGCAGAGTCGACAACTTCCCTTTTCGGCTTCTTCGGAGTTCTGTAAGCGTTGTGTTGTCTGGGGAATTATTTAAGAGAGAAACTAAGACATTTAATTCTGCCACCAGTAAGGTTTACTTGTACCTTTACCAGGCATGGCTTTCTTTTTTCATCTGCACGTGAAATAGTGACTGGGATTTGCAGAACGCAATTTTTCTGTGCATGAGAAGTTATGCCGTGTTTAGTGTTTATATTATTGTAATGATTCCTGACTGAATTTAATCAATGCTACTGTTCATACACACTCCTACGCAGAGCTGTCTCTGCGCCCGTATACGCCAAAGCCTGCTAAACAGCTTCTGCCCAAGAGAGCAAAAATCTGTACCAAATCCGGACATCCGTGACCAAATTAGTTTGAAAGAAACGGCGGCTATAACTTTGAATTGGGTGCATACAGAGTATCACTAATAACCAATTTATGAGTTATGCAGTGATGTAATTATCAGTAAGTAAACAGACTATCTTTTCTGCATAAGGAAACCATATAGCTTTATGGCTGCGTTCATCGTCGATTCCATTGACACAGTGATTAAACAAGGCTGCACAGATGTTGTGAAATTGAATTAACTTTTTTCAACACATTTTCTGTCCTTATTCATAAAAGAGAGTAAAACATATGGGGGGTAACTATAATATTAGAGTATAGGTAGCACCGCTTAGTTTACTTCCTCTTTGGGGCGGTTTGACAGTGGAACGTCGTCCAATTCAGTGTAGGAGAACACTGTTCACGTCCACAATTAAAGTTTGGAGTGGAAATAAAAAGACCTTTGTTGTAGGCCTACATTGTGGACTGAAAAACAATCTCAGAAGTATTCAGGGACTTTTGGATCTTCATTAGATGGCTCCAATGTCCTCTGATTGGAATGAATGAATGAATGAATGAAAACTTTATTTAACAGATTGTAGAATGGGTACAATACAGTACGGCTCAATACATACAATTGTTAAGGGGATGCAGACCTGAGAAAGACGTTTGTCTTGTTTCCATCAGGGTCCCCCATTTTCAATTCATATAGACATTTATGACATACACAACATACATGACATTTATGGCATAGGGACATATAGGTATTTAGTACTGATACATTTGTGACATAAACGGTATTCAAATATACAGTACTGTTACCCCTAGATCCTGACAGAGTATATACATATGATGGGGAGGGGACTGTACATTAGGAGGGGGTGGGTGGGTGGGAGAGAAATATACATACGGCGGGGAGGGAATATATACATGCGGTGGGGAGGAGACTGTCTATTAGGAGGTGGTGGGGGTTTTGGGCATTTACGGTGGCCAGTTTAGAATTGCAGCCTCCCGTAGGTGCTCTTTAAGAGCGGTTTTGAATGTGGGCAGGGATTCACATTCCTTTACAGCTTTGGGTAGGGCGTTCCACATTGTTGTGGCATAATTGCGAAACGTGTTTAGTCCCTTGTTTGATCCGAATCTTGGTTTAACATGATTTGTGGAGGCCCTTGGGGCGTAGCCTTTTGATTTAACCATCAAACGCCACTTGACCAAAACGGCACTTAAAGTGGAATGTACTGTATAACACGTAATGGCAAGCATACGCTGAAATTATGAACATATTTCATAACGCATAATACACTGACTTACTAACACCACATACGTTTAATATATACATGTTAAAACACACTGTGTGTGTATTTGAAAGTTGGATCCCTTGTCACGTACGCTCTGTCGATGGTGCGGTAGCCGCGCTTCAAGACCGAAGCTGTGTTTCTGCTCTAACTGGTGACGGGGAGCGGCGCGCTGAAGCACAGTGACCACACTGTGACATTTGTAGTTGTGTCACCGAGCCCACGCAGTGACTCTCATAACGTAGGCTCCCGTTGCCATGGGGCGCGACCGCATGGCAACACACTTCCAGCTTCCAAATGTTTAACTAACAACGGTCCCTGAGGTTTAAAGGCATGGTACGAAAAAAATAAAGGAAATCAAT
The DNA here is from genome assembly GCF_963971535.1 of Notolepis coatsorum. Classification (NCBI taxonomy): domain Eukaryota; kingdom Metazoa; phylum Chordata; class Actinopteri; order Aulopiformes; family Paralepididae; genus Notolepis; species Notolepis coatsorum. The sequence continues at coordinate 176,114,042 of NC_140169.1, forward strand.
GTCATACGTAATATCTTTTTGTGACTTCCTATAAACAATGTTGTTTTCACTCAAAGTTAAGATGTTTAAGGAGGAGGACTGGCAAAGACATGGACAGTAATGTGATGATGAGAGAGCGATGACTGTGACGAGAGAACCGTGTGTTCATTGTTAATAATAATCCCTTGTTTATAACATCAACTACAGCTATGATTTATTGTCACAGAGGCACATTTCTACATTCTTAAAATGTAGACATGTCACAAACATAACACACACACACACACACACACACACACACACACACACACACACACACACACACACACACACACACACACACACACACACACACACACACACACACACACACACACACACACACACACACACACACACACACACACACACACACACACACACACACACACACACACACACACACACACACACACACACACACACAAAGGCACACAGAGAGCCAAAATGGCCCTTACTCTTTAGCTCTGACAGGCTGCAGTTGCACTTGTTCACTGCCAGATTGTTCCTGTTAGTACGGGCACTGACCCTGCTGTTCTACCTGCATGTGTCTGGGAGAGCCGCCAGCTCTCTTCCTCTTTCCCCTCACTCTTCACGGCACACAGCCCATAAAGCTGTCAATACGTGTGTAGGCCAAGTCACCTTTGCCATGCTTTAACTCAGCAAATTTCCCCCCTTTCTCCGGCTCACATAGTCTGCAGAATGTACCTCCACCCCCACTCCTGACACACCATTCAGACCCACGCACGTTGTTGTACACGCATATGTGCATACTGTACACACACACACGCTCACGCATGCACGCTCACACACACACATACATGCACATAAACACTCACACTTATCAACACGCATCACGTTTCCTAGTGAAGGTCAAGGTGAGGATGACAACTGAGCCAAAGCACATTACTCTACTTAGATAACGGTCATTTTCCCTGATAGATTTTAATACATTTCGGGTGCCATGCTTTAATAAAATTTAATTCTGCCCCCATAGCTGACACAATCACAATATATAAACTACCTCTATTCCCAACTCGCACCACTTTATTTCAAATGTCCAGGTCTGTCTTTTTGTATCTTCTTTTATTTAATTTTTATTAGTATTAGTATTGTTAATAGTAATAATAATAATATTATGTTATTTTTGTTTTATGTTTTATACATTTGGAGTTGTAAATTCCTGAGGAGTATGAGTTCTAGATAAAAAGGTGGGTTTAATTGTAACTTTCCCGAAACATTTATAAAGACACACCAATGTGAACAAGCCTTTCCTTGGTGTGAAATTACATCAAAAACATATGCTCAGTGGTCGCTTATTAGCGATCAATTTTATAACAAAGAGAATGTCTGGACGACCCCATGTCTGATCTCCAGCATCAGAGCTATACTTTATTGTTTGCATTTGGATTGTGGATCGGGCCTTTAAAATACCTCCTGAATCCCTCCCCATAGAGAGGTGCTTATCAGTGGGTGACATCATTGCAACAGGATAGCCCCCAAGAAACCTGAGAACCTGAGAAAGATATGTCAAGGTCTAAAAAGCCTCTTCTCCGCCAGCGACAGTCCATAACGAAATGAAATGAACCCTTCAGATGAAGAGCCATGCGTAGGTCAGTCGTGATTTAATTTCTGACGGCACATGTACTGTATGTACTGTATAGTTGTAAAGTCAATACCAAATAACTTGGGAGTATGACTGTGATAGTGTGATACACAACACATACACCTCTCCACCATCTTTAATGACGTGCAGACTCACCATCTATAGTCTTACATGGTTCACCTGCGGTTTTCATCATCATCGGTCCAAAATCCCTCACCAGCCACACCCAGGATTTCTCCCTAAATATTGATGGTTCCATTGTCACCCCCTCCACTCACATCCGTAACCTTGGCATCATCCTGGACGCCACCCTTTTTTTCCTCCCCCATGTGAACCACATAACCAAAACGGCCTTCTACCACCTCCGGAACATTGCTCGTCTCCGCCCCTCCCTATCACTCTCCGCTGCTGAAACACTGGTTCATGCATTCATATCATCAAGACTAGATTACTGTAACAGCATCCTCTACGGCTCACCAAACACTATCCTCAATAAACTCCAATATGTCCAAAACTCTGCTGCCCGCATGCTCACCTCCACCCGTCGCTCTGATCACATCACCCCTGTCCTCCACGACCTCCACTGGCTTCCAATCAAATACAGGATACATTTTAAAGCCCTCAACAACCTTGCCCCTCCCTACCTGTCCGACCTCCTCCACCGTCACACGCCCACCCGTCGCCTTAGGTCTGCAGATGCCAACCTCCTAACACCTCCCACGACCAAGCTCCGGACCTGGGGCGACAGGGCCTTTGCTGCTGCTGCCCCCTCCCTCTGGATTGCCCTCCCCAGCCATATCCGTGATGCAAACACCCTGACATCTTTTAAATCAGCCCTCAAAACTCAACTTTTCAATCTTGCTTTTGACCTCTAATTCTGTCGGTTTTATTTTATTTTGTCATGTATTATTTAATTTTTTTTCTGTTTTTGTTCTGCTTTTTGTTTTGCCATAGTTTTGTCTCTCCTACCCATGTAAAGCGTCTTTGAGCACCTGGAAAAGCGCTATATAAGATAGATGTATTATTATTATTATTCAATTTGGCCACGGGATGGATAGGGTGGATTTCTTACAGTTTACCTTCAGCTCGATCTTACAATCAAATTCTCAGGACTGACATATCTCTGTCAGTGGAGAATGTTTGTGAGTTATTGACATGTTGACATCCCCCCCCCCCCCCCGCCCCCGCCCCAATTATTTTAACTCCTGGGCGTTTTCGGCAGGCTAGAGCCATGAGAAATGAACATCTAACGTGGTGATGAGAGTTTGAAGGGAATCCAAATTTCCCCGAAAATACATCATTGCTATTTCACCGCAAAATAGCAAACAAATTAGGAATGTTTATTGTTACAAACTTGATGCCTCCAACTAAGGTCAATTAGACAATCACACAATTGTTTCGCTCGCTTTGTCAATGTCTGTTTCTGGCACCACAATAATACAGCATGCAGACCTTAGAGAGCCTGTAAACAATAATACTACACCAGGAGGGGAGTGGCATTGTTGAACAGATATCATAGGGAAGGACTGTCACTAACGCCGTTAGCGAAGCTATCAGTTGAGTCATATGGCTAATTGCTAACATCGGAAACTGTTTATACCATTTGCATCCTGTATACTCCAGAGCCCCATGTAGGGAAAGAAAAGCTCTCATCCTTTTTCCTCAACAATTAAGGCCTCGTCTTGTGCCAGCATCAGCAAATAAAAACGCTCTGCATCAGCAAGTAACGGGGTTCGTGGTTTTCTACAGTTATTTTTATTCACAAGCACATTTTGGGGCAATAATGGGATTTGGTTTTTTAAGAAATATATTACCTCTCTCTGATATTCTAAGGGAAGGGGGAAATGCTAAACTGGTTATATTCAGCAATGAATAATTGGATTGTTTAGCCATGCCCAGTGTTTACATAATTAATGATGATCTCCTAAGGGTCAGGACTTAATTCATATAAACATTTTCTCAATAGTGCTTTCATGGATGTTTTATACTTCAGGAGGCTCTGCGGTCTTTCCCCCCCACAAAACAGAATACTGAGTAGGACACCATTAACTAAGCAGACTACACGCTTTACATATCGGTTAAAAGCTTAAGTTCTTGACATTGTATTTCTTCATCCAATCAGAGAAGAAGGGTGCGGCATGTCAAACGTCCCTGATTCTGATAAGACACAAGGCTCTCTATTCACTGTCCTGGTGAGGTCATATTCTGGTAGTGAGTTGACTTTATCCGCCTTTGGGGGGAAAAAGGGCCGTCTTGGTCTGGCATGTGCTGTTAGAGGACCTGCAGTCATGCAGGATGTCTCGTCTTTATGTATCCCACACAGTCCCAGGATCAGTCAACAGAACACACTTTGTATTATTTTCGTTTATTCTTAATTCCCCCCCCCCCTCCCAAAGCAGCTAGCATCAAAGCAAAAGATTACAGGATATATAATAAAGAGACAAACATAAACATACATACATACATACATACATACATACATACATACATACATACATACATACATACATACATACATACATACATACATACATACATACATACATACATACATACATACATACATACATACATACATACATACATACATACATACATACATACATACATACATACATACATACATACATACATACAGTACATACTGTACATACATACATACATACATACATACATACATACATACATACATACATACATACATACATACATACATACATGCAGTACAGTACATACATACATACATACATACATACATACATACATACATACATACATACATACATACATACATACATACATACATACATACATACATACATACATACATACATACATACATAGATTACATACATACATACATACATACATGCATACATACATACATACATACATACATACATACATACATACATACATACATACATACATACATACATACATACATACATACA
>NC_140169.1:176123619-176221119 GCF_963971535.1 Notolepis coatsorum
CAGCAGAAATTAAGCATAAAGAAGAAAGGTACAGCTTGATTAGAGGGGAAATTATAAGGGGTGAAGCAAATATCTATGCTCCTCCAGGAGTACAGTGTGGCAGTTATATAAACACATGTTTGATCTGACGGCCACGGAAACACAGGGAATTCTGATTGTCGGGGATAAATGTGAGGTTGAACCCCAAATTAGACACAACGGGAACAAACCCAAACCGCAACAAGTCTTTAATTAGGAAAATCAGGGCCCTAATGTCAGAGGTGGGAATCAAGTCAAGTCAAGTTTATTAGTATGTCTCAAACTGGGCAATTCATGTTACAGCAGATAAATGATGGATGAATGGAGGGAGCCTTGGACTACTTGATGATATATAACAAAGATAGACACAGGATTAGGAACTGTAACATTGGTATACCGGTAATTGATATTTCATACCATAGCCCTCAAATCTGAATAATGGAAAGAAAAACACACTCTGGAGATTGAAATCAAGTATTTTAAATGAATCGATGAAAGAAGAGTTGAAAAACAAAATCGATGTGTACCTGACAGAATGACAATGGAGAGGTGAACCCGAAAGTGCTATGGGACACTTGTAAGGCAGTAATAAGAGGGAACAATATAGCAAAATCAGCATTTATTAAGAAGGCAAAACGAGACTCAAGAATCTGGAAAGCGAATATAAAACAAGATTAATCTAAATGAAATATACAAATTCAAAAGTAGAAACTAAATAAATGTTGTTGGACACTTTCAACTGGGTGTTACGAAAGGGTGTGGTTCCAGCATCGCGGAGGGAGGCTACAATTTCAATAATAGTGAAAGACGGGGTTCATAATGCAAAGACATGATGCAGGATAGTGTTAGAAGGGCATGTTATAAGACACAATGCATGTTATAAGCAGTGTTGAAAAATAGTAACTACAGTAGTTACCATTACTAGTTACTTCATTTCAAAAGTAACTCAGTTACTTGACTGATTACTTACACCAAAAAGTTATGTGTTAGTGTGAAAAGTTACTTTTTAGTTACTTAAAAAACTAAAACAACATTATTTCAATTGCTCCCTGTGGAGAGTCACAGCCACGTGACCCCACAATCGCCATCTCGTCCCCCAGTACAGACGCTATTAAGACAATGGAAAATGACCGCCCAGGATGACAGAGTGGGTGTGAAGTGCCACAGAACAAGTGACACTTTTTGACAATGACATCCTGAGTCGTTCCAATATAGCCGTATATACCTATTTTTCACATGTAATTATATGCTTCATTATTCAATTGATGATGGAAAATGACCGCCCAGGATGACAGAGTGGGTGTGAAGTGCCACAGAACAAGTGACACTTTTTGACAATGACATCCTGAGTCGTTCCTATATGACCAGTATAAATCTTTAAACTGAACTCTGGAAAGATAGCTCTATGATGGCTCTACTTATAAAAAATGGAACTGAGCCTTTAATGTCTACATAGAAGGGGCCTGTTCTTCACAGTTTTTCACAGACAACAGGCAAAAAGGGAGTCAACCTGCGGAATGTGGGCCTCAGCAGAGGAGAGAGAGCAGTAAAATGTTAACCCTTTCAGACGGGAAGGGAATTAAAGGTTGAGGGTTGAAAGCCAGGAGTCCGGAAACTATTGAGGAAATCTTAAAAGAAAAAAACTATATAACAATTAAATGTTTAATGTGTACAGTAAAAGTTTTCATAAATGGCATGCTTATAATTGACTGTCAGTAGAGAATTATACTAAAAGAATGATGTGTAAAACTGTTTGTCTGGAAGGAACCTTTAAGAAATCTTGATAAGAAATCCTATGGAGGGCGGCCTCGTGCATGGTACCATGTCACGTGGTCACCACAGACAAAGCCGTTGTCTGTTTTGAAGGAATAAGGGACTTTCTGTTACTTAAAACCACTAGGTAACTAGCAGTAACGTTAGTACAAAGAAGGAGGAGTTAATACGAATTATGTATTGTATTTTGGTTTGCTAAACAAACATGACAACCCTGTGACATCACTGTGTTTAGACCAATCGGAAATATGGTACAATGTCGATAAAAAGAGACGGTTGCTCATTCAAGAGCCAGACTTTTTTGAGAGATTTTGAGGAGATGACTGAAACCTGATATATTGTAAGCTGAAACTTTTGTACTTATAAAAATGAAACTGAACCTTTAATGTAACCTTCTACTTTTAAAAAATAAAAACAATCTTCTTTTGGAAACAACGTTTGCTTCTATTCTTCACTCTCAGACGGCCGGGTAAGCATTGAAATGTGTTCTGCATTTGTAACTTCACCCTATTGCGTTTTGATTAATGATAAAAACTTTAGAAGTGGGGCTTTATCCATACGGAGGCCTAAAGAGAAATATGTCAACCACGCGGTCCAGTAATGTGCCTGATTTATGATGTAAAAAACCTCCTGAGTGTGGCTTTCCCCAGACGGAGTAGAAGGAGACATATGATTATGTATTAAGGCAAAATAGAATAAGTGGCTTTATCCCTGCATTAAGGACTAAAGGTGGATTCTGTATAATGGGATTATCAAGTAAAGCCATACAGTGATAATACGTGTAACGGATAAGGGAAATGGACCTCATCTGAATAAAGAGAGTCCTTCCCAGTGCAAATAAAATAAAAGATTCCGCAACTTCAATCACTCGACCTAAGGTCGATGACTGACGGGGGTCGGAACGGTGCATTCGCTATCTCTTGTCGGTCAGTAGTAACAACAACATTTTGTAGACTCGTTCGGTTCTGCATGTCAACCACTTCGCAGGACGCTGTTTGATGTCAAGATGAGCAGACCAATGAGTTATGAAGTTATCGATCTGACCTAAGACCTAGCGTGGGCATTTAACATGGCGTCCCTGGCGATGTGCATTTATACTAACCAAAATAGGTGCTAAACGGCCGAAGAAGACAGGACTACTGTCAAAAGCCTCTGGAGTAAAATTTAATTACAGATTTGGCTAAAATTAAAGTAGAAAGCTCTACTGGCGACTCGAGTGGAAGGCTCTACTTGGGGATATCACAAATGAATAGAAAGCTCTATCTTTGTGATTAAAGCAACGTTTACTCACAACTAAAGGGTAACATAATGTTTATAGAGCTCTGGGGGGAGTTACAAGTGCAGCATAATTTCGTGCTTTGCCCACAGGAAGCGAACTGGCCCTACCCAAGACGAGAGCCAACTACCCAAAGATACTGTTTGTAAGGAGGGGAGATTGTATGTGAAGCGAAGTCAAAACGACCGTTCACAGAAAGGCGAACTGGATGGCTCCCCTAGCCCAAAGATACTGTTTGTATGGAGGGGAGATTGTATGTGAAGCGAAGTCAAAACGACCGTTCACAGAAAGGCGAACTGGATGGCTCCCCTAGCCCAAAGATACTGTTTGTAAGGAGGGGAGATTGTATGTGAAGCGAAGTCAAAACGACCGTTCACAGAAAGGCGAACTGGATGGCTCCTAGCCCAAAGATACGGTATGCAAGGAGGGGAGACAGTATGTGAAGCGAAGTCAAAACGACCATTCACAGAAAGGCGAACTGGATGGCTCCCCTAGCCCAAAGATACTGTTTGTAAGGAGGGGAGATTGTATGTGAAGCGAAGTCAAAACGACCGTTCACAGAAAGGCGAACTGGATGGCTCCCCTAGCCCAAAGATACTGTTTGTAAGGAGGGGAGATTGTATGTGAAGCGAAGTCAAAACGACCGTTCACAGAAAGGCGAACTGGATGGCTCCCCTAGCCCAAAGATACTGTTTGTAAGGAGGGGAGATTGTATGTGAAGCGAAGCCAAAACGGCCGTTCACAGGACTGCAAGCTAACTAGCTCACCATCGGCTAACAAGCCAGAGCTAGCTCAGGAGAAGCTAGCCCAGGAGATGCTAGCTCAGGAGGAGCTGGCACGCCCAAAGCTAGCTCAGGAGGAGCTAGCACAAGAGAAGCTAGCTCAGGAGGAGCTAGCACGAGAGAAGCTAGCTCAGGAGGAGCTAGCACAACCAACGCTAGCTCAGGAGGAGCTAGCCCAGGAGATGCTAGCTCAGGAGGAGCTAGCCCAGGAGATGCTAGCTCAGGAGGAGCTGGCACGCCCAAAGCTAGCTCAGGAGGAGCTAGCACAAGAGAAGCTAGCTCAGGAGGAGCTAGCACGAGAGAAGCTAGCTCAGGAGGAGCTGGCACGACCAACGCTAGCTCAGGAGGAGCTAGCCCAGGAGATGCTAGCTCGGGAGGAGCTGGCACGCCAGAAGCTAGCTCAGGAGGAGCTAGCACAAGAGAAGCTAGCTCAGGAGGAGCTAGCACGAGAGAAGCTAGCTCAGGAGGAGCTGGCACGACCAACGCTAGCTCAGGAGGAGCTAGCCCAGGAGATGCTAGCTCAGGAGGAGCTGGCACGCCCAAAGCTAGCTCAGGAGGAGCTAGCACAAGAGAAGCTAGCTCAGGAGGAGCTAGCACGAGAGAAGCTAGCTCAGGAGGAGCTGGCACGACCGACGCTAGCTCAGGAGGAGCTAGCCCAGGAGATGCTAGCTCGGGAGGAGCTGGCATGCCAGAAGCTAGCTCAGGAGGAGCTAGCACAAGAGAAGCTAGCTCAGGAGGAGCTGGCACGACCAACGCTAGCTCAGGAGGAGCTAGCCCAGGAGAAGCTGGCACGGGTAGCTCAGGAGAGGCTGGCGCGGCAGATGCTAGCTCAGGAGAAGTTGGCACGGGTAGCTCAGAAGAAACTGGCGCAGCAGATGCTAGCTCATGAGAAGCTGGCGCAGCAGATGCTAGCTCAGGAGAAGTTGGCACGGGTAGCTCAGAAGAAACTGGCGCAGCAGATGCTAGCTCATGAGAAGCTGGCGCAGCAGATGCTCGCTCAGGAGATACAAGCACACGAGACGCTAGCTCGCATGTTGAGACATCTCAAAGGACTAGAGATCCCCGAAAGGGCCTCAATGGACCAACTGATGGAAAGAGAAGTAAGGACCCCCGGTCAAGATCCAGGGTATAAGATGGTGGAGAAACTAATCCCACAGGTGCGAGGCGGGAGCATGTCTCTCAATGATGCAGCAGGATCAGTCATGAATGGAACACCTATGCAAGAATCATGCTTACTGCTTGAAAAGCTATTCAGAGGAGTCCCAGGGGGTAACCCACTGGCAGCCCGATGCGCAGCATGGTCACAGGACCAGTTACGTATCGAATGTATGCTGTATGACCAAGTTAAAATGCTATCTGACAAAAGGGGGGCCTCCCAGGAGTTCCCCCCGAAAACAACCGAGGACAGAACAGGGAAAAGGAAGTACCAATACCTACCTGCAGATGAGTGGGCCGCACTAACCCCAGAACAGCAAGCAGAGGTGAGGACAATAAGGGAGGAATTCAAATCCCGGAAGCAGAGATGAGGGCAACAAAGGGAGAAATTACCTTCTGGGGCCCTGACACATGACACTCAAGCAAGTGCAAACTGCACTTGACATACCGCTCATCTGTCAAGAGGAATAATATATAGTGTTGTTGTCATTTAGGAAGAAACATAACATGGAATACTACATGCATTTTGTATATATTTTAAGTATAATAGGTAAAGATGTCCGTCCTTGCTCTAAACCCAGAGTAAAGTAAAGTGAATTTGTAATCTATTTCATTCAGAAGGGATTTCCTGACAGCAACCATTTGGTAGGTTAGCACCCTACCAACCATATCAGCTGCATGAGATGTACACTCACCAGCGCCTATGGGTAACAAATTGAGACTCTGCAAACTCTCATCAAGCTTAGCACCTTGACGCGGGGGGACAGAGCGAGCATCAGGGTCTCTGTATCCGACGGGCCTATCAGATTTGTGGAGACTTGGAAGCCTCAGCATACAGGACGCTGTGGTGCTTAGGCGGCCAAGTCACTGGTTTATAGGTCTGTCAAAACGGATTGGAGGTTCCGGGGCTTAGAACATGAGTTCAAGTGAGTTGGGCTGTATACTAATTAAATAGGTATCAACAGCCGAAAGAATATTAACTGAAATAACTGCTGTCAGGTGTCTCTGGAGTAGAATTAGTTACAGATTTGAGTCAACCTTACTCAAGATTGGTCTTATCGGCAGAACTTCTCCAACCAAGACTCTTCCTAATGTTCGAGATCTGGAACACTGGTGACGTAGATGGTCTGCAGAGCGCAGCAGACAGCCAAAAGTAAATTGGTAAAAAATCTATCAGGAACAAGAGAGGGTTGATAAGTAACGACTTGAAGTAGCGGTTACTCATGACTAAAAAGTTACGTAATGTTTTCTTACAGTCAAAAACGTAGAAGGTTCTACTCAAAGAAAGAATCACACTTAAAGTATATTTTTGTGATTACGGTAAAAAGGTTTACTCATGACTTGAAGTAACTAAATGCTTACTTAAAGTCAGAACTTAAGTAGAAAAAACTCTACTTTGTGAATAGCAGGCTGAAATAGCCATTGCGAATAGCAGGCTGAAATAGCCATTGCGAATAGCAGGCTGAAATAGCCATTGCGAGCAGGCTGAAATAGCCATTGCGAATAGCAGGCTGAAATAGCCATTGCGAATAGCAGGCTGAAATAGCCATTGCGAGCAGGCTGAAATAGCCATTGCGAATAGGAGCGAATAGCAGGCTAACTAGCCATTGCTAACAGGACGAGGCTACTCACATGAACAGACAGGTATATGATAACCTTGGACATGCCGGAAGTAAGAGGATGTTGGTATACCTGAGAACTAACAACATTCTCATACCTAAAGCCAAACAAAGAGCGATAACAGTCCGAAAGGCCTGTGAACAATGTGCGCTGGTAAAGGGACAAAACCTGAACCAGTGCCACACTCTTAGACGGGGGGGGGGGGGGGCTGTCCCCCGGAGTCAGCGGACGACGCAGCGGGTGGCAGGAAGGAATATACTGACTCAGGTCAGAAATCGGAACTGGAGGAAGACCACGATAGGTCAAGCTCCGGAGCATCCTCAAGGTCCTCATCTAGACCTCCCAGACCTCCCAGACCTCCCAGACCTCCCAGACCTCCTAGACCTCCCAGACCGGACAGAGAGACATCGGCCTGGACCCAGGTTACAGGGCGACGAGAGTCCTGAATGGACCTGAAAGAGAGAAAAGAAATGAGTCCTCTGTGGACTGTATCTGTGATGTCCTGCGAGGCCTACGGACAGGGTCACACGATAGGTCAAGCTCCAGAGCATCCTCAAGGTCCTCATCTAGACCTCCCAGACCTCCCAGACCTCCCAGACCTCCCAGACCTCCTAGACCTCCCAGACCGGACAGAGAGACATCGGCCTGGACCCAGGTTACAGGGCGACGAGAGCCCTGAATGGACCTGAAAGAGAGAAAAGAAATGAGTCCTCTGTGGACTGTATCTGTGATGTCCTGCGAGGCCTACGGACAGGGTCACAAGACCAGGCCAACCACATTTCAATAGAGGACTGCTGCTACAATTCTCAGGGACCCGTGGGGGTCGCCCGAGAAGTGACAAATCAACCTACCTCAAACTATGGGAGAGATCCAAGAGGTCAGAGGGGGCGACCCCAAGATGACCAAGATGACCAAGATGACCAAGGTGACCAAGATGACCAAGATGACCAAGATGACCAAGACGACAACAACCTGGGTGCATCGGCCGGGAACAACAGATGCAAGTCTTCCCGCCGGATACCAAGCAACAACGTGACCCCTATCGTGTCGAGCCGTCCAGCCAGGGAACAACAGATGCAAGTCTTCCCGCCGGCTACCAGGGTAACAAGGTACCGAGATGGCAGAGGGGGTGTGGAGAGTCACAGCCACGTGACCCCACAATCGCCATCTCGTCCCCCAGTACAGACGCTATTAAGACAATGGAAAATGACCGCCCAGGATGACAGAGTGGGTGTGAAGTGCCACAGAACAAGTGACACTTTTTGACAATGACATCCTGAGTCGTTCCAATATAGCCGTATATACCTATTTTTCACATGTAATTATATGCTTCATTATTCAATTGATGATGGAAAATGACCGCCCAGGATGACAGAGTGGGTGTGAAGTGCCACAGAACAAGTGACACTTTTTGACAATGACATCCTGAGTCGTTCCTATATGACCAGTATAAATCTTTAAACTGAACTCTGGAAAGATAGCTCTATGATGGCTCTACTTATAAAAAATGGAACTGAGCCTTTAATGTCTACATAGAAGGGGCCTGTTCTTCACAGTTTTTCACAGACAACAGGCAAAAAGGGAGTCAACCTGCGGAATGTGGGCCTCAGCAGAGGAGAGAGAGCAGTAAAATGTTAACCCTTTCAGACGGGAAGGGAATTAAAGGTTGAGGGTTGAAAGCCAGGAGTCCGGAAACTATTGAGGAAATCTTAAAAGAAAAAAACTATATAACAATTAAATGTTTAATGTGTACAGTAAAAGTTTTCATAAATGGCATGCTTATAATTGACTGTCAGTAGAGAATTATACTAAAAGAATGATGTGTAAAACTGTTTGTCTGGAAGGAACCTTTAAGAAATCTTGATAAGAAATCCTATGGAGGGCGGCCTCGTGCATGGTACCATGTCACGTGGTCACCACAGACAAAGCCGTTGTCTGTTTTGAAGGAATAAGGGACTTTCTGTTACTTAAAACCACTAGGTAACTAGCAGTAACGTTAGTACAAAGAAGGAGGAGTTAATACGAATTATGTATTGTATTTTGGTTTGCTAAACAAACATGACAACCCTGTGACATCACTGTGTTTAGACCAATCGGAAATATGGTACAATGTCGATAAAAAGAGACGGTTGCTCATTCAAGAGCCAGACTTTTTTGAGAGATTTTGAGGAGATGACTGAAACCTGATATATTGTAAGCTGAAACTTTTGTACTTATAAAAATGAAACTGAACCTTTAATGTAACCTTCTACTTTTAAAAAATAAAAACAATCTTCTTTTGGAAACAACGTTTGCTTCTATTCTTCACTCTCAGACGGCCGGGTAAGCATTGAAATGTGTTCTGCATTTGTAACTTCACCCTATTGCGTTTTGATTAATGATAAAAACTTTAGAAGTGGGGCTTTATCCATACGGAGGCCTAAAGAGAAATATGTCAACCACGCGGTCCAGTAATGTGCCTGATTTATGATGTAAAAAACCTCCTGAGTGTGGCTTTCCCCAGACGGAGTAGAAGGAGACATATGATTATGTATTAAGGCAAAATAGAATAAGTGGCTTTATCCCTGCATTAAGGACTAAAGGTGGATTCTGTATAATGGGATTATCAAGTAAAGCCATACAGTGATAATACGTGTAACGGATAAGGGAAATGGACCTCATCTGAATAAAGAGAGTCCTTCCCAGTGCAAATAAAATAAAAGATTCCGCAACTTCAATCACTCGACCTAAGGTCGATGACTGACGGGGGTCGGAACGGTGCATTCGCTATCTCTTGTCGGTCAGTAGTAACAACAACATTTTGTAGACTCGTTCGGTTCTGCATGTCAACCACTTCGCAGGACGCTGTTTGATGTCAAGATGAGCAGACCAATGAGTTATGAAGTTATCGATCTGACCTAAGACCTAGCGTGGGCATTTAACACTCCCATTAATGCCCTTACAGATTCTTACAGTCCAAATCTGTTGATCAACTTGACAGTTTCCAGTGAATGACACCTGACAAAGTCAGGTTGTCTTATATTCACAGTCTAGATACCAGAGGTGTTGATATTTATCCCCTTTTCCGCTAAGTTAGAATGATGTGTAGCATCACTTAAAGTTTCATAATGGTAGTGGTCAGTTTGAGTAAAATTTACTCTGCGAAATGTACTGTGTGGCTTCATGCTAGCTTAAAAACTGAGCCCGCTATGGCCTTCAAAAGACAGTGATGGTTTTGGATTTTTGGACATACAGTGGTATGAAATACTTGCCAGTAGTCTAAGGATGCATAGCCATTAGCTAGCTTACTTACAGAGACTTGTGGTGGAGGTTCTAGCTGTGTTCTGAACGAGCCTGCCAGCTTGATTTCAGTCAGCAAACGGGTCCAGAAGCGAACGTTTTAATCCACACCACAATATGTAAACAACGGTTTTAACCATCCACAACAGAATATGCTTGATTCTTCTCTCAGATCGATGCAATGTCTTAAAAACGATTCTGTTTATTGGCGAAGCGAGTGTATTACTAGTAGTAGTAGAGTAAACACAAACATGTGTCTGACACAGGAGTCAGGACTTGAAATTTGAAAAGTAATACGTTAGATTACTCGTTACTGCCAAAAGTAATGGCGTTAGTGTTACTGTAATGCGTTACTGGTTATAAGCAGTGTTGGGTAAGGCCGTTACTTTGGCAGTAACTAGTACTCAGAACGCATTACTTTTGAAATTCAGTAACGCAGTTACCGTTACTAAATGGTTCATTACTGTGTTATTGGTAGCGAACGGTAGCGATCCAGCACAGTCCTCCTGACTCCTGTCTGTGTCACCTCACCTGCGGGGACACGCTGTGTGCGTGTTTTGTTTACTATAGTCTTGACTGTCATGGCGGCGCCCACTAGTCGCATTTTTACACATGGATATTCTCATTATTTCTCTTTTGTCGAGCACAAAGAAAAGAACGTTTTAGTTAAATGTAATTTGTGAAGGAGGGGGTGCCTCGGCTTGATAGGCCGATGGCAGCTCTCCTTTGTCCTGAGGTGGTGTGGGACCCGTTACGGAAGCCGGTTCCCCAAGGGAAATCGGCGAGGCGGTTGGTTTTCTGGAGTGACCAGTCATTTATCTCCGCGACTCAATCTCTGGCTGCCACTTCTAACATCGCGCAGCTGGCGAGATTCATGTCCGGGATACTGACGGGCGGTACGGAGCTGACTGATTTGCAACATGATCAGCTCGCTCAGGTTGCAGGAGCCATCCTGCATCTGATCCAGCCGCAGGCCATCGCCGCTGGGAAAGTATGCGCCCTGGCCACTCTAGTCCGGCGCCACCTTTGGCTGGAGCAGCCGGAAAAAAGAGGACTCCACTTCTGACGGCACCCCTCTCCGATGCTGGACTTTTCGGGTCGGCACTGCAGTTGATGACCTCGACCTGCAGGGAGATGCAGGAGGAGCGTTCCGTGCTCCAGCCTCATTTCCCCCCGCCCGATGTCGCCGGTGGAGTCAGACGGCAGGCTCGTCGTCGGAGTTCCGCCGCCATAGCCGCCGCTGCTACCACCGCCACTGCTGGACCTTCGGCAAAGAAGGCCAGGAGGAGAGAGGGCGCCTCCGCCACTGCAGCCGGCCCATCCAAGCCCGGAGGTGACGGTAGGGATCGTCATGACCAGCCTCCTATCCTTTACCGTTCCTCCGGGGCTCCCCGGGGTGGCAAGTCCCGAGCGGCTCGTGGCAGGCGTCGCTGAAAAAAATTACTTTTTCCCTCTGTGGTCCCCCCCTGTTCCCTTCCCGGCCCAAATATGATTTTGTTTATGAGAAATAAAGAGTCCCTCCTGTATTTTTTGTTACAAACTGTGTGTTTATTCACTAAACATATGATGGGGATACGACGTGTGAACCTTTCGCTAGTGTGGGTTTGATAGGAGGGCTAGACTCTAAGTCTTGTTGGTCGCTACATTCATGTTAGAGCTTAAGCAAGGCCTGCAGCTTACACTCGGTTGAAAAAGATTTTTTCTGCCTCGACCTGAAGGTTAGGTCTTCACATAAAGGTAGAGGTTAGTTGTGTGCTTAAACTTGCTTAAACAGTTATATTGAGCCGCAACACTGTTGTGTTGGTCTGCAGTAATGCTTGTGTGTGAAAAAGTACCACGGTTCAGGCCGCTCTCTATCGGATTTTCTGTGTCTTGCAACATAAACACGGGTGTCGGGTTCACACATACATAACTTGGCCTTGTTATAAACCCTGTTCACAGACTTGTCTGTGGCTAGCCTGCATTGAATTAGCTTTGCGCTGTTCATTAGCATACTGGCTACTTAAGGTATCATATGGCTATTTGTTGTTGTCGTATGCAAAGGTTGGGCTTGCGAAGGGGTACCGGATAAACCCCTCCTTCCCTCTTCTGATTGGTCGAGGGGTTTCTTGGACTCTCTTTTCATTCGGTCAGGGCCAAGCTGTTAGGCAGCTTGGCACGGGGGGGGGAATGGTTTCCCTGACTCCGCACCTATCACGGGCGGTTGAGTCATGGGATTCCCCCATCATAGAAAACGGCACTAGGCACGTTTCTATTGGACGACGGCTTCCGTGAGTTTTTTCAGACCCGTATGTCAGGGTCTGACATACAGGGTCTGTCATTGTCAAGTTGTCGGGGCAGAGCGTAGGAACTTACTGTTCTTGTACGTGTAACTTGAGTCTGTTGGTCACATGGCTCAATGTTACCGTGACTTTTCAATCTGTGGCTCACGTGGGAAGTCTCTCTGAGGATTCCCGTCTCCTCTCTGTGGTGAGGGTGGCGGGATGTAAGAATGTAAAAAAATTTACCCTCGGCCGCGTCACGTGAGATGTCGGTGTTTCTTTCTTTTTAATAATAAAAAGAGTGAAGAATATGAAGCACGACAACTCCTTGTCGTTCTCCCAGGCGACTTGAAGGACCAATGTCTGGTGTCTGGTTAGACTATCAATTGATGTGTTTGGGTCTCGACACGTACATAGTGCTGGCTCGGGGTGTTTCTGATAGTACGCCTTGGTTGCTCGTTATTAAAACAGCGTTTTTATAGGGCAACTGGGATGGAGGTTTTTCTCTTCCGAGCGCCTGTTACTGGGTCTCGACGGATTCTCGTTCATATCTGGGGGATGTTAACGGAATAGATCAGAACATAGGTAGAGGGGTCTCACGCCCTTGGGGTGGGCCACTGAGCGCGGTACGAATGGGACCGTCTGGGTGGCGCCCTCTTTTCATGTTTTAGATCGACACGCGTACCTACCCCCTCTCTTGGAGTGGGGATGTCGGCGTGGTTAGGGCACGGGACTGGTTCTGGTCACGCTGGTCCAGGTCAGTTAACCCGTTGTCCGCCACGGACGCAGATCTGCTGTTCTGGTACCCTGAGGGACTTGTGCTTTTTTCGGGGGGGAAAATGCCGGGTCGGCCCGGGTGTCACAGGGTTGGGCGTTATGGAGACCCTTTGTTGGGTACATGTTGTACCTGGCGCTATCATGAAGGGGCTGGTTCTCCTTTCTTTTCGCTCCTCTCTCACGCATGGCGAAGAGGGGGCTGATGGGGTGGTCTTTTGGACCTCCTCTGGTGACCCTGTGTGCTTCCCGAGCCGCCGGGCCCGGTCCGAAGTAATGTTTCGTCGACCCGTAGGCCTGGAATAACCCTTTTTGAAAACTGAAACACTTGTACTGCGGTATAGCCAGTGTATACCCGCAGGTGTGTTTTGGAGTTTTTTCTTGAGGGGTTATAGGAACAACCACTGCATGTGGTACCAAGAGGGTGGTTGATTCCCTGGTGTGTTGGAGCAGAGTCAACTCCCGGGTTACCCGGTTGAGTGTGCCCCTGCACGTTCATGACGTCTGCCAATCGTGTCAAACTTCTCTGCCTCGACCCCTCTGGGTCAGGGTTTTTTGGTGGAGGCTTTGTCATGGTGCGCAACAATGCCGGCATACGCCCCTTCCGCCGGGGTGCTGTTTTCAGTTGACCCCTTTGGCGCCTGTCTCGTCCGCAGTGCTCCAGGCTCGGGTCAAACGCCTGCTGCCTGGTTTAAGGGATCGACCCCTCTGGGGTCGTCTCCCCGGTGCGCTGCCTGCTTCCGCTGTAGTATAGCCGTTTGAGTGCTTCAAGTTACGGCCATGCTGACTGCCTGTGTTGCAGGGTCACTGTGCCAGGCGGCGTACTAGTGGGGGGAAGGGCCCGCTCTTGGAGGGGCCCTGTCCGAATACGCTGGCGATGTGGGGGGCGGTGTCACTAAGTGACCGCCTGGTGAGGTCTTGATGCTTTGGCATCATTGACCTCTCTAGGCCCCCTTTTTCCGGGGGATCCAGTCCCTTCAGTGGGTCTGGATCTTCCTTCGCGCTCCGCTGCTACGGCCTTGCCACGGGTCTGAGTTTGCTCTTGACCCCGTGATTTTGGGGGCAGTAACAAGGGTTGTTCCGTTCGTTCCCTGGTGGCATGCGGGTTGTGCATGTGCGTAGTCGTGGGGTCAAGCCACGGTCTGCTCACCCTGTGCGTTGAGTTGCTCGAATTCTCTTCGCACGGTCGGATCCGTCTCCCTCCCGTCCTCCAATAGGGAGGGTATCCTCCATTAGGGAGGGTCGGGGGGCTCGGTCCTCTCCGGTCTGATGGTTTTGGGGGGCCTCAGCGGGGTACATTTGTCGAGCTTCTGGCTCCCGCTCAGCTCCTGTAGTGCAGATTACGCTGAGCGGAGCCAGTATGATATAGAACGTAAGGTTATGTATATAACCAAGTTCTATGAATACTGGTGACGCTCAGCGTCGGGACGCCACTGCGGCCCTTGACCTCGCCTTGTGGTGAAAGTTTGGGAAGGAGGTGAGTAGGTGACCACACACCTGCTTATGAAGGTAGCGGATAGGGGTGTGGCCAGACGGATGCTGGTATGTAAAGGTACATTGTGGATTTTTTATTCAGTGCTGTGCACGAAGTGAGGTTAGTGCAGATGACGCTGAGCGTCACCAGTATTCATAGAACTTGGTTATATACATAACCTTACGTTTAGGGGACCTGCAGAGTTAGAGCAAAACTCTGTAGAACATTATAGTCATATCATAATTTTTGTTCACACAATGGATGGGTTCACATGAACACAATTTAAACCAGGTACTAAAAATGTACGGATTAGATTCCAAGTCCAGTCTAACCTCAGACCTACTCATAATGGCTAAGGATAATAAAACATTCTATTATTCTAACCTATATGGGCTGATGTAACCCTAACTAACCTTACAGTCATGCATTTGTCCTAATAAACTAACCTACACTATAACATGCAACACTTTGATGAATATTGTTACACAGGTGATAGAGTTGTATTCTCCCTGATCACCTATCGTACAGAACTTGTAAGTAGTTTTGGATAAAGGCGTCAGCTAAATGACTAAATGTAAATGTAAATGGTATCCA
Source organism: Notolepis coatsorum (assembly GCF_963971535.1). NCBI lineage: Eukaryota > Metazoa > Chordata > Actinopteri > Aulopiformes > Paralepididae > Notolepis > Notolepis coatsorum. Next base: position 176,138,626 of record NC_140169.1, read on the forward strand.
GGGCTAGGGGTGTCTGTCTGTTGACAGTTTGGGACACAGTGCTGACCATGCAATAGAGATAGCTGTAGTTATTATTTCTTATTTCTTATTTCGTAAAACTAATACAATGTATTAAGTAGAGCTGGGCCGTTAACGGCATTAACGTGCTGCGTTATCGCGAGATTAGTATCGCGCGATAATATAATTGACGCCGGTAATCTTTTTCTCAACGTTGGGTCTGTATTGTCCTTAAATACTTGCCGTAGTTCCCAGCTGTGGTACCAGGAAGTGATTGCACTACCGGAGCTGTAATCAGAATAATGTGTTAAACTAAAGTAGTGGTCCGGTAATCATTGGTATACAGGTGAGGTTAAGAAGTCCTCAGGATATAACACAATTCGGCGATGAGGACGTCTGAATCTGCGCAATGCAAGAAAGAAGAAGTCCGTTGCAAGCTTTGTTTACATTACTAACGTTAGCGAGTTAGCATGTTAGCTCACGTTGATACGGGCGGCACTGGGAAACATCTACAAGAGGAGGAAATCCACTTTACACACTAAAGGAAGGATCGACTGGACTATCGTGAGTGTTTACAACAGAAATGGCTTGGGTTATTGGAAATATTGGACCGTTTGATGACAATGTAGCCCCTTTTGTGACTGTGATGCACGGAGTGAATCCACAGTCACTTGCTCCTCAATAGGAAACCAACCTAGATTTACCATGAAGGACTGGTTCTGGCTGAACCGTTCGTTATACAAGAATCACAGAGACGTTTCAAAGGTACTCACAGTTGCACGAGGGTTTCGGACAGAGATACGGGATGGTTTGAAAGCTCTGCGTTGCTAATAAACATTTTAAATAATTTGTATAAACTGCTCAAAACGGCATTATTTCCACCGTTGGGTGATCACAGCGCATGCGCACCATCCCGTATCTCTGTCCGAAACCCTTGTGCAACTGTGAGTACCTTTGTAATTTCTCTGTGATACTTGTAAAACGAACGGTTCGGCCAGAACCAGTCCTTCATGGTAAATCTAGGTTGGTTTCCTATTGAGGAGCAAGTGACTGTGGATTCACTCAGTGCATCACAGTCACGAAAGGGGCTAATGACAATGTGGAGCAAATAAATGAAAATGGGGGACCCTGATGTAAACAAGACAAACGTCTTTCTCTGGTCTGCATCCGCTTAACAATTGTATGTATTGAGCCGTACTGTATTGTACCCATTCTGCAATCTGTTAAATAACGTTTTCATTCATTCATTCATTCATGCAACTGTTACACTGAGCTTGCACTGAATTTGTTGAGAAACCTGCTTCTGCAGCAGTCTGTGTGTGAGCAACCAGTCAGCAGCATTGTGAATTTAGAGATTCACTAAAAGACACATTGAGAGACAGGTTTGTGTGTGGATTAATAAATGAAGGTTCACAGAAGAAACTACTGACAGAGAGTGATTTGACACTGGAGAGAGCTGTCAATATCAGTGTAACAATGTTAATGGAATCAAAGGAAGGGCACAGAAAATTACGATAAATCTGGTTTTAAAAGAAACACTGGAAATAACAAAAAGAAGAGACATGTTCATGCTGTTGAACAAGGAGATAGAACAGCTAGTGACTCCTCAGATGAAGAGGAGAGGATAAATCTCCTCCTCTGGTCATTATTTGGGTAGAACACACCTATTTTGAACGCCTTCGGCAGATTTTATTTTTATTTTTTTTAGCCATTTTAATCTAGATTAATCTAGATTAATTCCAGGATTGCAGGTAGATTAATCTAGATTAAAAAATGTAATCTATGCCCAGCTCTAGTATTAAAATATAAATGTACCCTATATTAGAGTCTTTTGACAAGATTAAGAGAATACATACCATAGAAAGACTTTAGTCTTGTTTACATCAGAGACCCCCATTTTCAATTCACCAGGACATATATGACATACATGACATACAGATAGACAGTACTGCTACATCCATACATTTAGGACATACCAGATTGCAAATACACCAGTGTTTGTGATACAAAACAAAATAAAAAAGAGTGATAACTTGTAAGTGTGTGTCTGTGTGTGTGTGTATGTATGTGTCTGTCCAAGCTGTTTTAACTGTTTCAATAGGGTATTTCATATGTCTTAAATTACTAAATTAAGACTTATTTCTGGATATAGATCACATCAAAGCACTCTAGCTAAAGTTAACTACCTATCCATGACTGACCCTAGACTGGTTCAATGGTACACCTGTATTTATAAAGCATTTATAGGTCAACTACCGTTTTTACCACGGTTCAAACCACACCATCACATCAAACCCAATTTATATGTCTCAATACCCCTGAAAATAGCAGAGTTTGGGGAAAAGGTCTACATGTTCTCTGCTAGCTATGTCTGTAAAGGATTTAAAAAAAAAACTTTTAAACTGCATCCCTTCAGCACCCTATCTGATTTTAAAGTTCAAATTAAGGGTATTTAAAGAATGAGAAGGGTTAATGTCCCTGCTTCACTGCATAACGTGGTGTTATATTTTATATTTATGACCTGACCATCTCTCCCATACCAACCTCCTGCAAATCATTACCTTCCATCCTCTTTTTACCCCCAAAAAACCCATTCAATATAGTTTGCTGTACCTCAAATGTAACCCCAGGGCCCACTTTGCCTTTTCTATGTCTCAGTCTGCGTTCTGTGTATTTTTAGGTCTTTGTTGTTGCTGTCATTTGGAGCCAGGTCTAGCTAAGAAAGGGGTCAATGATCTCAAATGACTACCTGGTAAAAGGTATAGCATCTTTCATGCAGGAATTGCAACTCTAACGTGTTACACACGAGTAAATCAGACATAACATTGGCAAATAGTATTGTTCTAAACAATGCAAGGCAAAAATCTTTTTATTTCTGTATCTACTGTAGACAATATGCATTTGTATCATTATCACATGAAAACATGTTTGCAGGATATTTAGCAGAAACGATGGTAAATGTAAAAAAACATGATAACACATCCTATTGAATTCTGAATTTTTTGTTTAATGGTTGAGTGTCAATGATACACATAAATTATAAACATATCAAATCATGAAACAGGTCGATACATGTAAAATAGACGTTTACACAATGATAAGAAAAAGGGTAAAAACAATGTGTTTCAATACATTACGTTTACACAATGATAAGAAAAAGGGTAAGAACAATGTGTTTCAATACAGATGTATTTTAGAAGTTTAGTAAGATCAAGCCCGAAAGATCTCCTACGTCTTTTCTTTAAGCTGTTCTAAGATACAGTATACAACAAATACATTTCTGAATTACTTTACAGAACAGCGTCTAGTTAAATTTGTTTTTTCAGGTGTAATAAGAAAGCCCCTGCTACTTTATGCTCTCAATATTTTGGACCTGTATTACAAATTACAGTTACACACAGCATGAAATATTCAAGACCATATGACAGTCGAAGGAAACTCAAGATATTGTATGAGGTGTTTTTAAAAGGGCGAATTAACTATTTTTACTAGATTGAGTCAATAGTCAGAAGGATCTCTGCATGTAGGAGGATAATGCTAATTTGTCAGGGGTTGACATATATCACCCCCATGACACCTCCCTCCTTTGTAAGACAAGCAGTCTGGTGTTGTAATTACAGTTGTTACAAAGGATCAGATTAAACCGAATATATATATTTATTGATTGATATATATTGCATAGTATTTGTATATCGTTTGATATCCCTTGTATATTCCTTGTACATATACACGGAATATCCCTTTAGCCTAGTACGGACCATGATGTTTCGTTCTCCTATTGGACAGCGGTCCACAGGCGCCAGGGCCATGCCTCCAGAGTCAGGTTCAAGGCTACCGTCAGGACATGTCTGTACATGCCCGGCCTTGCCCAGGAATACGAGACAGAAATGAGGTTGGCACTAGATTGTTCGCCGTGCATATAAATATGGCGCAGGTGAATACAGAAGTAGAGTTACCCAATAAGTTGAAGCCTCACCCACGATACTCCGTGCGGTGAAGTATGGCCTGTTTGGCCCCAAATAGAGCATTGAGACCGCGTGCGAATTAATAACTGAATTGTCAGAGTTTGGCGCTATACCGTCGAGTGCGACATATTTCTATTAAGTCAGTAATAGTCTATTTGTGTATAGTGTATCGTGCGGCTAAAGTTCTACAGTGACCAGCATCACCAACACTTCCTCGTACCAGCTAGAGTGCTTATCCAGGCTGGGCTGCTTTCATGGCGCTTTCACCCGAGGAGACCTAGACGAGAACCGTGTGGACATGTACACTGGATTAATCTACCCGACGACTACATAGCCCTTTGCGGCTGGATTATATTTGTTTTGGTCCTGTGATTTATGGAGCGGAGAATCGCCGACGCCTACACGTGTGGGATTTACCCTGTGAGGAGCCACGTCGAGTCTGCGCCTCAGAGAGCCTGAGGCCGGCTAGCTTTCTTCACTGTGGAGCTACAGTCTACGGAGAACAGCTGTATTCGTCTGTGGATCAAGAGACTATTGCACCGTCTCCTGTACTTGGAGTCTCCTTAGTCATCGTTGACCAGACTCTCTAATACCGACAGATCCTCTACCCCTGCTGGCTTACAACCGGGGGGACCCTTCCAGTATCTCCCGCTATATATTACTAGTGTACCATAGATATAATTCCCTAAGATTCAGGTTGTATAATTACCTCCTGCGTAACCAGAGAATGGACATTCATTATTGATTTGCCTACGCACATTCCTTTGCCTTATAAGCGCATCCAAAGTAAAATAGAGAAGTATATTATGTACCTTTTGCTGCAATAAATACTTAATTACCACTTTGTGTGGAACCGATTCATTGTGGGAAGTGTTCATCATATTTATATATCATGTACTGTATGGCCAGTAATTAAAGTACATAAAGCGGTAGTGGTTTAATGATACCATACTTATCAATACAGTCAGGGAATTGTACCCCTCAGTTACAATTGGTCCTTCGAGCCGGAGGGTAACTAGTGTAATATTAATATAGTGGTATTAATATTGACATGGCCTATGATGAACACTCCACAAAACGGTTCTCCTAAAGTAGATCGCCCGCAGCGTAGACGGCAGACACCTCAGTACTTAGAGGATTACGTTGCCAATATACTACCTAGCTTTCTACAGACGGTAAACGCGGAAAAAGTAGATAGTAAAATTATGTCCGACCCTATCGACCAGGCTACCCCGCCAATAGAGGCCCTAGTGGGTTCTAACGTAACTGACCAAGCTCACGGTAGGGACCAGGAGGGACCCGACATGACTTTACCCCCCGCCAAGACCGAAGAAGTAGTCCCCGGAGAGCTCCAGGATAAAGACAGCTCTCCAGGGATGGAACTCTACCCGCTACAAGAAGAGGAGAGCACCCCGGAGATGGATCTCCAGGACTCGCCACAGGAGAACAGATCTCCAACGAGTACTGCCAGGAGCGGATCACCTCAACCAGCGTCTTCCCCCAGCGAGGCGGACAAGATGCTGGCACAGGCATTCCTCGCCAGCCTAGCAGCCTCAACAGAGCGCGATCGACTCCAAGCACAGACGCTTAGTGAGCGCGAACATTCTTCCATGGAAAGAGAACGCCTTCAGGCGCAGCAACGGAGCGACGAAGATCGTATACGTCTAGAGATTAGACGCCTTCAGACGGAAGAGAATATGGTAAGGGACCGGGCCGAAGCCCAGCGCTCCGCCGCCGAAGCCCAGCGCGCCGCTGCCGGTGCCCAAAGAGAAGCAGAGCGCGACCTCGCTCTCACCAAGCGCGAAGCCGAGCGCGACCGATTACAAGCGCAGATAATGGAGCAGCTGATCACCAGGGCAACACCCCCTCCCTCCGCACGGGGTTCCAGGGCCTCGTCAAGACAAGGGTCAAGGGCACCCTCCCCTACCCGATCAAACGACCCTGAGCCCGACCACCAGAGAGAGCCTATACCCCCCTCCGAACCCCTTCCCCGACCGGTCCAAGTGAGACCCAGCTACAAGGAAGAAACGGTCTACACCGCGGAGAGGCTAAATAGACGACTACAGGATCTAGAGGACCTGCCAGAGGAAGAAGAAGAGGGAGAGGAGGAGAGTCAAGCCCGACAGCAGCACAGTACTCCACAGGACCAGGAGGTCCAGTACAGCCCAGGCTCTACCCCCGCGGCTCTGCGCTACAGACCCCCGACTCAATTCACGGGTGAGCTTGACGCACGACCAGCCCCGAGGAACAGCACCTGGATACGCGGGCCATGGTACCCAGCAGGTACCAGCCCACCAAGAGGCGTAAGAGGAGACTCGCCTAGGAGGCCTCTCTTCCAACGCTCACCGATGTGCCAGCCATCCATGGCATCATACATTGGCACACCGACGTTTCCGGACTTCACCCACGAGAACAGAGCACAGTACACGGAGCTACGAATGTGCTTAGAGACAATGATGTCCGATGTAGCTGATGAACCGTACAAGTATGCTATCCTACTGAAGCACCTCAAGGTGCCCCGAGCGCACAATATAGCGCTGGCCTATGCCACCTCTACTACCCCATACACAGCGGCTCTAGCAGCACTCGACCAAAGATATGGACGCATATGGGACTACGTAATACAAGAGATAAGGCATATTGACCGCCTACCCCCAGCCACAGACAATCGCTCACTAGATGACCTGTCTATCAAGGTACAATCCCTGGTAGGGATGCTGGGGGCGCAAAGAGAAAAGGGTATGCACGAACTGTACGCAAACTCTAATGTCGAGAGAATTTTAGAGAAGCTTCCGCCCGCCCGACAAGAGCGCTTCAGGCGGCAAAGAGACCACCGTGATCCTAACGGTCCCGAGCCATCACTCCTAGACCTAGCCGACTTCCTGGCGAGAGAAGTCAACAGCCTACGGTTGGATACGTTCATGCGGAGCACCCCAAGCTCCAGAGAGGGACCTAGGAGAGCAAACGATGGCCGAAGATTGGTGACCGTCATGCACCAATCAGAATCAGTACCGAGCAGCAAGAACCACAGTACCCCCTCGATGAAAGAGAAGTGGAAGATGGTGTGCCCGTACTGCGAAAAGGAACACTGGTTGTCACAATGTGACACGTTCAAGAAGATGACCGCCGACGAGGTGAGTCAATGGATAAAGTCCAACCAACGCTGTTACCGATGTGCACGCAGTCACATGGCAGCCGATTGCCGCTTAAAGAAGAGGTGTAATCGGTGTGACGGAGCCCACCTAGATGTCCTACACGACAGTAACAGAAGAAAGCCTGCACCCTCAAGCAGCACAAAGGCATGTGTTATGTACATTGACCCCGCCAGCAGCGGGGGCGCCCGGGTGCTCTTAAAGGTGGTCCGCGTAACACTGAGTTACCAAGATAAGGTCATGGACACTTACGCCGTCCTTGACGACGGGTCAGAGAAGACCCTTCTCCTCGCGTCCGCTGCGGCCCAGCTGGGGCTGTGGGGGAGCGAAAACCAGATGACGATTCGGACAATAAGAAGAGATCTAAAGACGATAAAGGGCGAGAATGTCTCCTTCACTATCGCAGCAAGCGGGCAGCCAGAGAGACGGTATAGGATTACTAATGCTTTCACCAGCCAAGAAATAGGCCTGTCGCAGTACACCTACCCCATCGCCAAGCTGATGGATAAATATGTGCACCTGCGTCAACTACCTATACCGCTCATAGACGGTGCCACCCCGACCCTGCTGATAGGCTCCGACCATGCAGACCTCATCGTCCCGATAGACCGGGTCCACACAGGGCCCAGAGGCTGTCCTGCAGCAGTCGAGACCCGCCTAGGATGGACATTACAAGGCCCCCTCGCTAAGTCTCTTAACCGAACAGCAGCCACTAACCACCAGCATTCTAAGCCGGCCATCGTGATCCGCTTCGTGTCCCGAAAGGACAAGACGGCATTACTGAGAGAGTGGTGGAATCTGGACGGGACAGGTGTGTACCTTAACGAGCATCTCACCAGGAGGAACGCGGACATTGCAAGGCAGGCTCGCATCCTCCGAAAAGAGAAAAAGATCCAATCGACATGGACGAGGAATTGTAAAATCATGATCCGGCTAAACGGGAAGACACGTGAAGAAGCCAGGGTTGTCACAATTCGAGAGGTGAAGGATCTGGAGCCATTCAGATGACTAAACCCATCATGACGGAAGAACAAGGACATGACCGAGTGGGACTGCACACCGATAGAGATGAGTACCAATCGCTCTCAAAAGCTGAATACACGGAACACAAATTACATGATTTTGAATATGAATACTACACAGAGGAACAATTTAACAACAATGCAGCTGTGTTTGTCGACGATGACTTGAAATGCAAAGCAGTTGAATATATATATATATTCCATGAAATATGACAGAATCAACAGACGAATATTTATGTGACGATAAAATACAAGACTTTGAATGTGATATCGACCCAGAAAGACATGTGTTTAATTCCATTGAAGCCAATTGTAATTATTATACTGAGGAACAATTTAGTGAATGTATAGTATTAGATAACACATTTTCGTTAATACATTTCAACTGTAGAAGCCTCTACAAAAACTTTGATAAGATTAATGATTATTTGAATACTCTTAAAGGCAAGTTTAAGCTGATAGCCTTATCGGAGACATGGTTGGAGGATGAAAGGGGTGTTGATTTCCACATTGACGGGTATGAACTATATCATATAAACAGAACAAGTAAGAAAGCAGGAGGTGTGGCACTTTTTGTGGATGGAGATTTTAAATGTAAACCAGTTGGATATATGACAATGGCTATTGATGACATAATGGAATGTTTAACGGTGGAAATCGAAATGGAAAAAATAAGCAATATAATTGTTACTTGTATATACAGGAGACCTGGGTCAAAGATAGAAACATTTACAGATACATTGGATGATTTGTTGAGTAGGGTAAACGGAAATAAGACATTTATTATTTGTGGAGATTATAATATTGACCTACTAAAGGTTTCTAAGCACAAGGCTTCAGCAGATTTTCTTGAATTATTGTATGGAAGAGGGTTATATCCACTGATCAGCAAGCCAAGTAGAATAACAGAAACCTCTGCTACATTAATAGATAATATTTTTATTAATAGCTTTAAGGATAACATCATAAGTGGATTAGTCATAAATGATATAAGTGACCACTTACCTGTTTTTGTTACTTTTGATTGTCAATTGAAGAGAACAAAGGAGGAGGATGGGTACAGATATAAAAGGTTAAGAAGGGATGATGCTGTAAACATGTTCAGGAATGATCTTTTGAATGAGGAATGGAAGGGGGTCTATGTAGAAGACGTCAATGCTGCTTACAACACTTTTTTGGATATCTATCGGACACTTTACGATAGGCACTGCCCAATGGTTCAACATAAACAAAGAAGTAATGACAATAGAAAACCATGGATAACAAAGGGGTTAGAGAATGCATGTAAAAAGAAAAACAAACTGTATAGAGATTTTATCAAATGTAGAAAAAAGGCTGCTGAAACTAAATACAAAGTGTATAAGAATAAGTTAGTATTCATTATGAGACGGGCCAAGAAAGATTATTACAATAGATTGTTAGGCGAAAATAAAAATAATATAAAGGGCACATGGGACATTCTAAATAAGGTAATGGGAAATAAATCAGCGTCCATAAAAATGCCTAGCCATTTCATTAGTAATAGTAAGACTATAAAAAACATGAATGAGGTGGTTAATGAATTCAACTCTTTTTTTGTGAATGTGGGGCCAAATTTGGCAGATGCCATTCAAAAACACGATGAACCATTACAGGAAGGATGGAGAGGAGATAGTAAAGTACTGCAGTCTATGTTTTTAGGAAATGTCAGTGAAGCAGAAATCATGTCCATTGTATTAAAGTCAAAGAATAAGACATCTATTGACAGTGATGGGATAGATATGATTATAGTGAAGAAGACAATTGATTGTATAATCAAACCTCTCTGTTATATTTGTAATCTTTCTTTTCAGACAGGTATTTTTCCAGACAGGATGAAGGTAGCAAAAGTGATCCCACTTTACAAAGTAGGAGATAAGCACAGCTTCACTAACTATAGACCAGTGTCATTGCTCTCACAGTTCTCGAAAGTGCTTGAAAAACTGTTTTCGCATAAGTTAGATGGTTTTGTGGAAAAGAATAAACTGCTGAGCGAAAGCCAGTATGGCTTTAGGCAAAACAGATCAACAGCGACTGCCTTAATGAATATTATTGAAGAAATAACAACAGCAACAGATAAAAGGAAATTAACAATAGGGGTGTTTATTGATTTAAAAAAGGCATTTGATACCTTAGATCATAATATTCTAATTTCCAAATTACGTTCATATGGTGTGAGAGGAATGGTTCTTGAATGGTTGAGTAGTTATCTCCACAATAGGCAACAATATGTGCAGTTGGCAGATGTCAAATCTGAGCTCATGAAGATTGAATGTGGGGTACCGCAAGGTTCGGTTTTGGGGCCCAAACTCTTTCTTTTATATATTAATGATATTTGTGATGTTTCAAAACTATTACAGTTTGTCTTGTTTGCTGATGATACAAATTTTTTTTGTTCTGGAAATAATTTAAAGGAACTAGCTGAATATATTGTGTATGAAATGACAAAGCTAAAGAAATGGTTTGATGTAAATAAGCTATCACTGAATCTGAAAAAAACTAAATTTATGATTTTTGGCAATCGAAAACTAGATGAAAATATAGTACTGACCATAGATGGAGCTGATATAGAGAGCGTTAATGAATTTCGTTTTCTTGGTGTGATTATGGATTATAAATTAACATGGAAATCGCACATAGCACACGTTAAAAAAAAGATGTCCAAGAGTATTTTTGTTATGAATAAAGTAAAGGATGTGTTAGAGTATGAGGCAATGAGAACACTCTACTGCTCACTCATCTCACCTTATATCAGTTATTGTGTTGAAGTATGGGGGAATACTTATGGGACAAATATAAAACCATTATATATACTACAGAAGAGGGCTGTACGAATCACACATAAAGTGAGTTATCGAGAACACACAAATATATTATTTATTAAATCTAGAATAATTAAACTTGAAGACATGGTTAAGTTTCAAACAATGTTAATTATGTTTAGGGCAAGAAATAATACACTGCCAGAAAAACTACAAAATCTTTTTCATTTAGAAAGTGAGTTTAGTAGGAGAAAATACAATTTTAAACATCAGTTTGCACGTACCACACTTAAACAGATGTGTCCTTCAGTTATTGGTGTAAAGTTATGGAATTCTCTCCATAGCGAGCTTATGGGATGTAACAGTGTTTATCAATTCAAAAAAATGTATAAAAAAAAATATTTAGTCAGTATGAAAATCAAAATGTGATCTGAATAGTGAGATCTTTTTTTTTCTCTTCTCTTTCTTTTCTTTTTTATTCTTTATCATTATTATTATTATTATTTAAATTTTTCTTGTTTAACTGTGGATTGTGTTTCTTTTATAATGGTATAAATGATTATTTGTGTAAATAAGGTTATACGCCGACCATTAAGAAAATACATGTTAGTTTAGGAATAAGGGGCAGGTAATTATAAGATTTATTCTTCTTCCTGCTCCTTTTGTCCATGGAATGGCTATTTATGATTTTTTAATGAAGAAACTATGATTGTATTATTCCATGTGGCAAATAAAAACTCTGAACTGAACTGAACTGCCTCCACTCCAGAGTGACAGAAGAAGACACCACCCTCCTACAGCATGTCGAGAGGCTATGGACACTAGAGACAATGCCCTTTAAAGGATAACTCCACTTTTTTTTTAAATTAGCTTATTTAACATCTTCCCTGGAGTTAGACAAGAAGATGCATACCTTTTTTGTCTCTGTGCGTGCATTTTAGCTTTGGGAATAGACGCTCCGTTAGCATAGCTTAGCTTCATCACTGGAAGTGGGGGAGGACAGTAGCCTTACAGTGCCTTACAGTGTATTGCAAGGTCTGACATTGACCAAACTTGATATGCATGACCTTGGTGGGCTCTAGGTCAACTCCTGAAAAGGGGGTCAATGTCAGACTTTGCAATCAAAAGTTAGGGGGCTAATAACCCTTGCCATAATTTCAGTGCGCCCCTAACTTTTGATTGCAAGGTCTGACATTGACCCCCTTTTCAGGACTTGACCTAGAGCCCACCAAGGTCATGCATATCAAGTTTGGTCAATGTCAGACCTTGCAATACACTGTAAGGCACTGTAAGGCTACTGTCCTCCCCCACTTCCAGTGATGAAGCTAAGGTATGCTAACGGAGCGTCTATTCCCAAAGCTAAAATGCACGCACAGAGACAAAAAAGGTATGCATCTTCTTGTCTAACTCCAGGGAAGATGTTAAATAAGCTAATTAAAAAAAAAAGTGGAGTTATCCTTTAAGAACGAAAAGAAAGACATTCGTTCCAAGGAAGACATTTACGCTATAGCCCTCCTCGAGCAGGGGACAAAGAGAGTCAAAGTCAACGGAGTGATGAGATACGCAACTCCACTCCTGAGGCGAGAGGGTATGCCTACCTTCCACGCCCCAAAAGAAGCGACGGAGCGGTATCTATTGAACACAGAGCGGCGCCTAGCCAGAGACCCCGCTCAAGAGACGGTGTACCGCGCTGAGATTAACAAGGTAACCACAGCGGGACACATAAAGAAAATTGACATTAAAGAGGCCGATCAGACGACCGAATCATGGTACGTGCCGCACCACAAAGTCCACCACAACGGCAAGGATCGTATTGTGTTCAACTGCAGCTACCAGATCGGATCACAAAATCTGAATAAAGAGCTCTTGCCCGGCCCAACACTCGGCCCCTCTCTACTAGGCGTGTTACTACGTTTCCGCCAAGACAAGGTGGCCATCAGCGGCGACATCAAAGGGATGTTCCTGCAGGTGAGACTAGTGGAGGAGGACAAGCCCCTGCTGCGGTTCCTATGGAGAGAGAGGATCGGGGATGAGCAACCAGCCATCTATCAATGGGAAGTCCTCCCTTTCGGAACCACATGCAGCCCATGCTGTGCTACGTTTGCACTGCAAAAACACGTCGCAGAGGACCCAGCAGCTGATGAAGAGGTCCGACAAAGTGTAGGAAATAGTTTCTACGTGGACAACTGTCTGCAAAGCGTCTCGACGCCAGAAGAAGCCGAGGCCCTTCTACTCAAGCTCCGCGCCTCCCTGATCAAAGGCGGCTTTGATCTCAGGCAGTGGGCCAGCAGCGACCCGCAAGTATTGCGCAGCCTCTCCCCCGAGGACAAGGCAGCAAGCAGCGAGACCTGGATGGCGACCATCCCAGGAGAAGCCCAAGAAATGACATTAGGACTAGTCTGGCGCTTCAAAACAGACTCGCTCCATTATAAACACACACCCCTGACCAAGGAGCAGGGAAGGTCGACTGCACTACCGACCACCAGACGGAGTGTATACAGAACACTCGCCAGACAATATGACCCGTTGGGATGTATTCTACCTTACACCACCAGGGCAAAGATGATTGTAAGAGCGTTATGGGACAAGGACCAGGGCTGGGACGACCCCATACCCGAACACCTTGCATCCACATGGAGAGAGTGGGAGACGGAACTCAGCTCACTCCCAGGTGTCAACATACGCCGCAGCTACTTCCCACCCACAGTGAGGCCGGAGACGTGCCAGATGGACCTGCACGTCTTCAGCGACGCCTCCGAAGTAGCCTACGGTTCGGTGGCCTACTTGCGTGCCCGAGAGGAGGGAGGAGAAATACATACTGCTTTCATCCTGGCTCGCTCAAGAATAGCCCCACGAAAGCAACAATCTATCCCGCGTCTAGAGCTCTGCGCAGCCCTAGCAGGAGCGCAACTCGCCACGTTAATCCAACGTGAACTCACCATTCCGGTGCAAAGAACAATCTTGTGGTCAGACTCCACGACAGTACTCACATGGATCCGGTCTGATTCGTGCAGATACAAGGTCTTCGTGGGAGTCAGAGTCACAGAGATTCAAGATTTAACAGAAGTAGCAAGCTGGAGGTATGTGGACACAAAACACAACCCAGCTGACGTCACCACCCGGGGAATGTCCCTGGATGACCTCACCCGTCACAACCTATACAGTGACGGGCCAGAGTTCCTCAAGCTCCCGGAAGAAGAGTGGCCTACACCCACCCCACGGGAAGCGAGTAAAGAGGAGGCCGAAAACAAGAAATCTATGTTCTGTGGATTGAACACACTCGTCTCCACAGACCCCGACATAGACGATTGCCTCACCCTAGAGAGTGCGCAGCTAAAGACATTCCTGTGGCACCACCCAGAGGTTCAGCTCACTACTGACATTACAGCAGCTGACTACGAAGAAGCAGAACTTCTTCTACTACAACGAGCCCAGAGAGACTCGTTCCCCGATGAGCTAGACTGTCTACAGGGAGCAAAGCCCGTCCCATCAGACAGCAGACTGCTCCACCTAGCCCCCGAGAGCAACGCCCATGGTCTCATCAGAGTGGGTGGTCGTCTGCGGAGAGCTCCAGACTTACCGGATGACGTCAAGTACCCGATAGTCTTAAACAGCCGACACAAGGTCACAGAGCTGATCATAAAGAAATACGACGAGGATGTGCATCACGCCGGGGCAGAGAGAGTCTTCGCGGAGATCAGACGTCGTTATTGGATACTGCAAGGGAGAGAAGCAGTGCGGCGCTTCCAGCGAACCTGTCTAGACTGTCGTAAGTGGCGCGCGCAGCCCAGTATACCCCGGATGGCTGACCTACCTCCCTGTCGCCTCCGACTCGGCGACAAGCCTTTTCACTCCACCGGTATGGACTGTTTCGGCCCGCTGTATATAAAGAAAGGAAGAGGAACCGAGAAGCGGTGGGGTATTGTATTCAAATGCATGACCACCCGAGCGATGCATATAGAACTCCTTCCAACCATGAGCACAGACTCATTCCTTATGGCCTTCCGAAGATTCACATCGCGGAAAGGCAAACCGTCTATATTATTGTCCGATCACGGGACAAACTTCAAAGGCGGAGAAAGAGAGCTGAGAGAGAGCTTCCAAGCTATGGGCCCAGAACTTAAGACCCACCTCGCTCCATCCCAGATTGACTTCCAGTTTAATCCCCCGAACGCACCTCACTTCGGTGGAACTTGGGAACGAGAAGTACGTTCAATAAAGACAGCCCTGTACGCCGTGCTTGGGGCCCAGACCGTGGCGGAAGAAGTCCTAATGACAGTCCTCACGGAGATCGAGGGAGTATTGAACTCAAAGCCCCTCGGTTACGTCTCAAGTGATGTAGCAGATGTCGACCCAGTCACCCCCAACACACTCTTGATGGGGCGGCTGGACCCCGCGCTACCACAGACAATGTACAGGCCTGAAGAAGCGAACGGCCGAAGAATGTGGAGGTACAGTCAAGTATTGGCTGACAAGTTTTGGAACAGCTTCCTACTCCACTATCTACCGTCTCTACAGACCCGCCAGAAATGGGTGAAAGAGAGAGACAATTTGACAGAAGGAACAGTCGTCATGATTATCGACCAGTCACTACCCCGAGCTATGTGGCCGGCTGGCCGCGTAAGCAAAGTGATCACCGGTGCCGACGGAAAGGTCCGAGCAGCCGAAGTGCTCGTCCAAGGACGGATCTACACCCGACCCGTGGTGAGGCTAATAGAACTGCCAAGGCTCCCCGATACTATCGATGACGACCATGACCCCATGACTTTGTGAACTGCCCGACCCCTCACAACAGACATTGAGTAGTGGACAGTGCGGTTAATCTGTCTCTGCTTAGCTAATTAGGTGGGACTAATTAGGAGGCGGCTGTTACAAAGGATCAGATTAAACCGAATATATATATTTATTGATTGATATATATTGCATAGTATTTGTATATCGTTTGATATCCCTTGTATATTCCTTGTACATATACACAGAATATCCCTTTAGCCTAGTACGGACCATGATGTTTCGTTCTCCTATTGGACAGCGGTCCACAGGCGCCAGGGCCATGCCTCCAGAGTCAGGTTCAAGGCTACCGTCAGGACATGTCTGTACATGCCCGGCCTTTCCCAGGAATACGAGACAGAAATGAGGTTGGCACTAGATTGTTCGCCGTGCATATAAATATGGCGCAGGTGAATACAGAAGTAGAGTTACCCAATAAGTTGAAGCCTCACCCACGATACTCCGTGCGGTGAAGTATGGCCTGTTTGGCCCCAAATAGAGCATTGAGACCGCGTGCGAATTAATAACTGAATTGTCAGAGTTTGGCGCTATACCGTCGAGTGCGACATATTTCTATTAAGTCAGTAATAGTCTATTTGTGTATAGTGTATCGTGCGGCTAAAGTTCTACAGTGACCAGCATCACCAACGCTTCCTCGTACCAGCTAGAGTGCTTATCCAGGCTGGGCTGCTTTCATGGCGCTTTCACCCGAGGAGACCTAGACGAGAACCGTGTGGACATGTACACTGGATTAATCTACCCGACGACTACATAGCCCTTTGCGGCTGGATTATATTTGTTTTGGTCCTGTGATTTATGGAGCGGAGAATCGCCGACGCCTACACGTGTGGGATTTACCCTGTGAGGAGCCACGTCGAGTCTGCGCCTCAGAGAGCCTGAGGCCGGCTAGCTTTCTTCACTGTGGAGCTACAGTCTACGGAGAACAGCTGTATTCGTCTGTGGATCAAGAGACTATTGCACCGTCTCCTGTACTTGGAGTCTCCTTAGTCATCGTTGACCAGACTCTCTACTACCGACAGATCCTCTACCCCTGCTGGCTTACAACCGGGGGGACCCTTCCAGTATCTCCCGCTATATATTACTAGTGTACCATAGATATAATTCCCTAAGATTCAGGTTGTATAATTACCTCCTGCGTAACCAGAGAATGGACATTCATTATTGATTTGCCTACGCACATTCCTTTGCCTTATAAGCGCATCCAAAGTAAAATAGAGAAGTATATTATGTACCTTTTGCTGCAATAAATACTTAATTACCACTTTGTGTGGAACCAATTCATTGTGGGAAGTGTTCATCATATTTATATATCATGTACTGTATGGCCAGTAATTAAAGTACATAAAGCGGTAGTGGTTTAATGATACCATACTTATCAATACAGTCAGGGAATTGTACCCCTCAGTTACAACAGTGATTAGACTCGTTTGCCTGTTTCCACTTTATCAGGATGTATGGGGATACAAAATCTATATAATAATAAGCTGTATATGTATACCAACTGTCATGCAAGAATGCAACTCTAATGTGCTACACACAAGTAAAACAGACATAATATTTGAAAACACTATAGTTCTAATCAGTGCAAGGCAAAAAATCTATTATTTTTGTATCTACTATAGACAATTTGCAGTTATATCATTGTCACCTGAAAACATGTTTGCAGGATATTTAGCAGAAACTACTTTGGTACATGTAAAAAACATGAGTTTCAAGTTTCTTTATTAGTTGTCATACAGATGTACAGAATACTTTTATACAAAATGCTTCTTTCTGTTACGTTCCAGAGACTGTGCTAGACAAGAGATTGTATGAAATAAAATAGTATAGCATGTAAAATAGAAGTAAAACTAGAAGTCACGTAGACACAGTGTTCAGTATATACATATGTACAATGTTCGGTGCAGAATAGAAGTAACTGAGTTACCATACAATATACAATATACTATGCAATACTAATATACAATACTATATACTGTAAAACAGAAATGGTGTGAGATACAATTTAGGCACAATTTACAGTAAAGTATACTGAGGTATGGGGTGTAGTGCAAATCCTTTACCAATAAATATAAAGTGTGTTGAGGTGTTCTAAAGTGTGGAGAGTGGGTGTTGCCGTGTGTTGTTTGTTTAAAGTGAGTGTGTGCGTTTGGATGTATGTGTGTTGTGAGTGCATTTGATGGTTGATGCATAGTGTTATTGTTCGTTATGTGATATCACATAATCCTATTGAATTCTGATTTTTTTGTTTATTGGTTGAGTGTCAATGTTACACATAAATTATAAACATCTAAAATCATGAAACTGACCGATACAGTTAAAATAGACGTTTACACAATGATAAGGTAAAAACAAAGTGTTTCAATACAGATCTATTTTTAGAAGTTTAGTACGATCAAACCCCAAAGGTATTTTCTTTAAGCTGTTCTAAGGTATATTATACAACAAATACATTTCTGAATTACTTTGCATAACAGTGTCTAGTTAAAATAGTTTTTTAGCCACACAAAATAATAAGAAAGCCCCAGAGTAGTACTCTATGCTCTCAATATTTCGATATGCATTCAATCCTACAGTTACACCCGATAGGAAATATTCAAACAGCTCAAAGATGACAGTTCTAAGGCAAATAAAAATAACTCACCATAGTTGAGTTAGTGTGTAGTATGGCTAACATGTATGAAAGTAACATAAAGCCATTATTTATTAGAGTTGTTGATGTGTAACAATACTTCACATGCAGGACAACATACCAATAAAATATTTATTAATTATGCAGAAAAAAGCTAAATGCAGAGTATTACCGGCGGAGGTTGTTTGCTCCTAGTCCGCAGATGATTGAAGGAAATTCACTTTAAGAACCATTTAGCATTGCCTCATCTGCTCAAGTTGATTGAGAACTTTGGTGATTTATCGGGATTTAAGATAAATTGGCCGAAGTCGGCTTTCCTTCCACTTAACACCCCTGCAAAAAAAGATATAACCCTCCCAGGAGAGATACCTATGGTAAAACATTTTAGATGCTTGGGAGTGGAAATATTCCCCACCATAAGACAAACGGTGAAGCACAATTACACAAAAATCCAAAACAAAATCAAAGACAACCTTGATAGGTGGGCAAAACTTAAAAACTCAGTACAAGCACGGATATCAATAGTTAAGATGGATGTACTACCTAGAATCAACTTCTTCAGTTCAATGCTACCGTTACCCCCTCCAGAGGGTTACTGGAAAAGATTACACTCCTCCACATACAAATTTATTTGGAATAACAAACCACCACGTATAAAAAGATCCATTTAAAAAAGATTACATTTAACAGACAGTGCTGACATTTCGAAGTTTTAAAAGGATCCCATTCACAGAGCTGAAGATAGTTACACAACTGGATAATATTTTTTATTTTTAAACATCTATAACTGTAAGGAGGAACTTAAAATCATTCAAAGCAATTATTACACCTTGAGGTAGAAAAAACGCAGTTGGGTATATTATAAAAATGTATTAAAGAATATTGCAGATCATGCTGTAACCTTTTTTATCAATAATATGGTTAATATCTAAAGTTTCTAAACACGTTTAAAAGCCATAACATCCACTATTACCCATCGATGTACAATTGTCCTGACAGCTCCGCGGCGGTCACTAAGGTTCTAAGAGTAGCTACTTCGATTGGGAACTGGAGGGTTTTTCTTCTAGTAGGATACAGTCTCTTAACCATACCCCGGGTAAGGCGTGGCTGTGATGATGCTTTGTTGGTTACATCAACGATAGGTATTTCTTCGGGTCAGGGTGGAATACATCAGATTCTGATGTATGAGCTCTCCTTGGGCTATTAGGAGAGGCAACCATACACCTGTCGGGGTTTGGCGGTGATGAATCCGGCGATGAAGTCTGCCAAATCGGTGAAAGAGGGCTGTAACTAGTCCTAGGGGTGTTTTGGAGGCTTAGGAATGAAGGAGGGTTAGTTGAACCATACATGGCTACGGGTAATGTCTCAACTTCTTCGTCTGGAGCGTATAGTGGAGACAGGCAAGCTAGTGTATCCAATCCATACTTAGAAGGATCTTCCCCGTGTCTCACATACAAAGCAAAGGTTGGTTGCGGTGAAGATGGGTCAATGAAACTATACCCGCCAAAGGGTAATGTCTCAACTTCGTCCGGCGTATATAATGGGGACAGGCTTGTTTGTGTATCCAATGCATAGTTAGAAGGATCTTCCCTGTGTCTCACATACAAAACCATGATTGCTATCTAAAAGTACATATGCACTGTAAGTCTTTTTAAAGGAGGATTTAGGGTTGACACGCCCCATCCGCCGCCCCCTTACAGAGACAATCGCACTCCAGGTCCCCTGATTCACTCGGAAAGAGCCTTCTCACCTCGAACACCTCTTGAAGGACCTCCCCGCATGTCTGGAGACATTGCAACCACTTGGTTACCGGAAGTGAGAAGATGAAATGCTCAAGAGTTGAATTATATCGCTTGAAGATGGCTAGATCAGCCTCTACACCAAGTGCCGGATTACTCTTTATAGATATCCGACCTCCGTAATGCACATACCCGTACCCTAGTTGGCTATGGCCTATTAACAGCGTGATTATCTGCCCATCCTTAAGCGTTCTACCCGTCAGTCCATCCATAGACTCAAAAGAAGCCTTTTTCATCTTCCAAAACTCAGTCTCCTTTATATACATCTCAGGCCTTCTTGCAACGCCCTGGAAATCCTCCAAGGTCATCTTGTAGAACAGAACTCTCTCAACTCTAGCATCGTATTTAAATCCTAGGACACCATCGCTGACCGGCCATAGTTCGTTATAGATCTCTCTACCATATCTGCAAGGTGCAAGTAACATGGTTTTAATCCTGGCAACTCTGTCCGTCACATGGCTAACCGTTGTAGCTAGACTGCTCGCCATTTTTTCTTCTTTTTCTAGGGTCTCTCTAAGAGGGAACTCTCTAAATATATAGGTTTTTATCCAACCCTGACCGCCTATATAGCGTCATACAGACCCGTCCGCAGCTTCGCCCCCACCCCCATACAGAAATACATCCATCTAGACATACACACCCACACAATCTTAACCATACCCTGTCCTCATAGGTTATGCGAATGGTGCTACCACATTTCTTCAGACACTTCTTCCAGTCTTTGACCGAAACTTTGAAAACAACTCACTCAGTTTAAAAGTTGTTTAAAGTACCAGCATCGTAGCATATAATAGGAAATGGGGAATTTCTTCAGCATGACTACCAGATATATTATGAGTTTTATAACCTATGATCTCACAATGCTTGTAAAACACGCTATCGCTAATCAAGTCTGCGATGCCGACTTGTACACTGTAATCGGGAATGTCAATAGCAAGCGCTTAAGGCTTTTTGAAAATATGTTGAAGCTTGTGAGAGAGAAAGGTTTGCTATATAATTGGCAATATATGATAGAGAAAATCTCAAAGGATGAAAGTTTTCTATTTGAAAACGGCTTAGTTACTATTTTAGATCATATGAATGGTACTTTTGACAGAGCACACCTGTTATGCTTATACACTGTAATAGTGGATGTTACGGCTTTTAAACTGAAAAATCATAAGTGTTTAGAAACTTTAGATATTAACCATATTATTGATGTTATGCACGCTTATATTATTGATAAAAAAGGTTACAGCATGATCTGCAATATTCTTTAATACATTTTTATAATATACCCAACTGCGTTTTTTCTACCTCAAGGTGTAATAATTGCTTTGAATGATTTTAAGTTCCTCCTTACAGTTATAGATGTTTAAAAATAAAAAATATTATCCAGTTGTGTAACTATCTTCAGCTCTGTGAATGGGATCCTTTTAAAACTTCGAAATGTCAGCACTGTCTGTTAAATGTAATGCAAGCAAACATTTTAACATTTGTTAGAACCATGATCAAATCAGATCATATTTATTTGTAAGGCCCTGCAACACACATTGATGTCCCCTTGGGACAAACACATCTTCTTTAAACACTTCAAGAAGATGTATCACAATAAATCATGAATAAGACAAAAATACCATAAACTCTAAACAATTTAAAATAAATGAATGCAAAGGTATGTAGAAACCTATCAATAGGAAAACATGTATAGAAAAGGTGTAATTCCCATAGCAGGAGTCGAACCCGCGCCGCCCTGTTGAAACCAGGGAATCCTAACCGCTAGACTATATGGGATTTCATGTGGTATACTGTACAACACCTGTTTACACTCAGACGGGGCTCCGGGGTGGGATATTTATCATTCTGTACACGTTTTTAAAGTGAAATATATTAGTAGAACTCTTTTTACATCATTCTACATAAGAGTTCCATGTTTTGATATTATAAATGAAATGCCTCATTGTTTTAAGGTGTTTCATACAAAAATATAATCGTTCCACTATACCCCCTGTAACGGGGTACAGTGTATCGCTATCTGAGGCATAGTGAATCAGTCTAGATATTATACAATATTTTTACACAAACAGCATCTTTATTGTGTGAACAAAGCAAAACTTTCAGGTACAAATAAGACAAGTCAACAATAGACCTATCAACCAGACCATCACTGAAACAATATGAAATGTTTTTGTTAGTAGCCTATGTAAAACCCTGCATAGTGCTGGTAAATTTCGCACACGCATCTGCCACATCCTGTACATTTGGATAAATGAATGTGAATGATACATCATGGTCTCTGACTTCACAAGTCTGTCCAGGGTTACTGATGTATAAAGGACCCCTCCTGGCTACATTCCTATCTGTGACCACGATAATCACGACAACACCTAACATTGTATTATTTTCATGGTTATAATGAATAAAACTCATCTTTGTTTTAATGTGTTTCATGCTAAATGGTTCTTAAAGTGAATTTCCTTCAATCATCTGCGGACTAGGAGCAAACAACCTCTGCCGGTAATATTCTGCATTTAGCTTTGTTCTGCATAATTAATAAATATTTTATTTGTATGTTGTCCTGCATGTGAAGTATTGTTACACATCAACAACTCTAATAAATAATGGCTTTATGTTACTTTCATACATGTTAGCCATACTACACACTAACTCAACTATGGTGAGTGAGTTACATTTTTATTTGCCTTAGAACTGTCATCTTTGAGCTGTTTGAATATTTCCTATCGGGTGTAACTGTAGGATTGAATGCATATCGAAATATTGAGAGCATAGAGTACTACTCTGGGGCTTTCTTATTATTTAGTGTGGCTAAAAAACTATTTTAACTATACACTGTTATGCAAAGTAATTCAGAAATGTATATGTTGTATAATATACCTTAGAACAGCTTAAAGAAAATACCTTTGGGGTTTGATCGTACTAAACTTCTAAAAATAGATCTGTATTGAAACACTTTGTTTTTACCTTATCATTGTGTAAACGTCTATTTTAACTGTATCTGTCAGTTTCATGATTTTAGATGTTTATAATTTATGTGTAACATTGACACTCAACCAATAAACAAAAAAATCAGAATTCAATAGGATTATGTGATATCACATAACGAACAATAACACTATCTTTAAACAAACAACACACGGCAACACCCACTCTCCACACTTTAGAACACCTAAACACACTTTATATTTATTGGTAAAGGATTTGCACTACACCCCATACCTCAGTACACTTTACTGTAAAGTGTGCCTAAATTGTATCTCACACCATTTCTGTTTTACAGTATATAGTATTGTATATTAGTATTGCATAGTATATTGTATATTGTATGGTAACTCAGTTACTTCTATTCTGCACCGAACATTGTACATATGTATATACTGAACACTGTGTCTACGTGACTTCTAGTTTTACTTCTATTTTACATGCTATACTATTTTATTTCATACAATCTCTTGTGTAGCACAGTCTCTGGAATGTAACAGAAAGAAGCATTTTGTATAAAAGTATTCTGTACATCTGTATGACAACTAATAAAGAAACTTGAAACTCGTGTTTTTTACATGTACCAAAGTAGTTTCTGCTAAATATCCTGCAAACATGTTTTCAGGTGACAATGATATAACTGCAAATTGTCTATAGTAGATACAAAAATAATAGATTTTTTGCCTTGCACTGTTTAGAACTATAGTGTTTGCAAATATTATGTCTGTTTTACTTGTGTGTAGCACATTAGAGTTACATTCTTGCATGACAGTTGGTATACATATACAGCTTATTATTATATAGATTTTGTATCCCCATACATCCTGATAAAGTGGAAACAGGCAAACGAGTCTAATCACTGTAATTACAACACCAGACTGCTTGTCTTACAAAGGAGGGAGGTGTCATGGGGGTGATATATGTCAACCCCTGACAAATTAGCATTATCCTCCTACATGCAGAGATCCTTCTGACTATTGACTCAATCTAGTAAAAATAGTTAATTCGCCCTTTTAAAAACACCTCATACAATATCTTGAGTTTCCTTCGACTGTCATATGGTCTTGAATATTTCATGCTGTGTGTAACTGTAGTTTGTAATACAGGTCCAAAATATTGAGAGCATAAAGTAGCAGGGGCTTTCTTATTACACCTGAAAAAACTAATTTAACTAGACGCTGTTCTGTAAAGTAATTCAGAAATGTATTTGTTGTATACTGTATCTTAGAACAGCTTAAAGAAAAGACGTAGGAGATCTTTGGGGCTTGATCTTACTAAACTTCTAAAATACATCTGTATTGAAACACATTGTTTTTACCCTTTTTCTTATCATTGTGTAAACGTAATGTATTGAAACACATTGTTTTTACCCTTTTTCTTATCATTGTGTAAATGTCTATTTTACATGTATCGACCTGTTTCATGATTTGATATGTTTATAATTTATGTGTATCATTGACACTCAACCATTAAACAAAAAATTCAGAATTCAATAGGATTATGTGTTATCATGTTTTTTTACATTTACCATCGTTTCTGCTAAATATCCTGCAAACATGTTTTCATGTGATAATGATATAAATGCATATTGTCTACAGTAGATACGGAAATAAAAAGTTTTTGCCTTGCATTGTTTAGAACAATACTATTTGCCAATGTTATGTCTGATTTACTCATGTGTAACACGTTAGAGTTGCAATTCCTGCATGAAAGATGCTATACCTTTTACCAGGTAGTCATTTGAGATCATTGACCCCTTTCTTAGCTAGACCTGGCTCCAAATGACAGCGACAACAAAGACCTAAAAATACACAGAACGCAGACTGAGACATAGAAAAGGCAAAGTGGGCCCTGGGGTTACATTTGAGGTACAGCAAACTATATTGAATGGGTTTTTCGGGGGTAAAAAGAGATGGTCAGGTCATAAATATAAAATATAACACCACGTTATGCAGTGAAGCAGGGACATTAACCCTTCTCATTCTTTAAATGCCCTTAATTTGAACTTTAAAATCAGATAGGGTGGTGAAGGGATGCAGTTTCAAAGTTTTTTTTTAAAATCCTTTACAGACATAGCTAGCAGAGAACATGTAGGCCTTTTCCCCAAACTCTGTGCTATTTTCAGGGGTATTGAGACATATAAATTGGGTTTGATGTGATGGTGTGGTTTGAACCATGGTAAAAACGGTTGTTGACCTATAAATGCTTTATAAATACAGGTGTACCATTGAACCAGTCTAGGGTCAGTCATGTTAGTTAACTTTAGCTAGAGTGCTTTGATGTGATCTATATCCAGAAATAAGTCTTAGTTTAGTAATTTAAGACATGAAATACCCTATTGAAACAGTTAAAACAGCTTGGACAGACACATACATACACACACACACACACACAGACACACACTTACAAGTTATCACTCTTTTTTCTTTTGTTTTGTATCACAAACACTGGTGTATTTGCAATCTGGTATGTCCTAAATGTATGGATGAAGCAGTACTGTCTATCTGTATGTCATGTATGTCATATATGTCCTGGTGAATTGAAAATGGGGGTCTCTGATGTAAACAAGACTAAAGTCTTTCTATGGTATGTATTCTCTTAATTTTGTCAAAAGACTCGAATATAGGGTACATTTATATCTTAATACATTGTGTTACATCCCAATGTATATATTCCCCAGTGTGTGTCTCCATGTGTGTGTGTTCTCCATTTAGTTTCCTCCCTCCAGCCATTGTTCCCTTCCCCATTGGTCCCTGCCAGGCCAATCCTTCCATTATTGCAACACAGCAGTGATTGGTGGATGGCTTTCCAGACTCCAACACTCAATCCACACCACCCAATCAAGGATCACCCCACACCTGTTAAAACATGGCTTCTCACTTCAGTCTTTCTCTCTCTCTGGCATGAGGCTAGGCATGTTGTGTTTTTGGTAAACCTGTAACTTTGACAGTATTGCATTTCGTTTATTGCCTTTGGTGCTTAGTAGTAATTTCCTTGTGTGTGTATGGCCGCAGAGAGAGCATTGTTAGCCATAGTTTGTTTTTGTATATATTCTGCTTTTGTTTCTGTATAATTAATGTGTTTTTCTCTCTTTCTCAGGAAGCACAGATGGGGTGAGCTGCCATTTCCTTTGGACATTGTTTTCTCCTGTTTTGGTTAGGTAAGAGTAGTTTAGGTAATGTAATCTCTTTTACCATAGATTAGATTGTGTTTATTTGGAGTATAGTGGTGTTTGTTTGTTGTTTTGGCCTGGGCTCACCCCTGAGCTACATGTGCTTCCTTTGCATCTTTCAATAAATATCATTGTTTACAAACGTGGTCCATCTTTTCTGTCAACCAACTGTTATGTTACAGCCCTTTACCCTTAGACTCACAGGGGTCGTAACATAAATGGGGGCTCGTCCGGGATCTTGTAACCCGTGTTCAATTGTTGGTTGATGGATTTGGTGAACTGTGTTTGTTTACACTTGTATAGTTATTAATTAATTTGTGTAAAAATGGCATTTGTGTAAGAAAAAGATAATGGCAGTTAGTACTTTTGATCTGGGGAAATTCTTGAGCAATCCTACTTGGGAAGCGCTAGATAGCTGCCGCAAGGCAGACTTAGTGGAGATTGCCACACATTTTCAACTCTCGGTTCAACAAAAGCATCTTAAGCAGGATATCAGGTGTCTTGTGGTAGATAAGCTGTTGGAGCAGGGGACGCTTGTTTTACCTGCGGTCTCTGATGAACATGCAAGTCCTCCTGGTGAACTTACAGAAGCACCGCCTTCTGAGGAGCAAGCCCATGGTTCTGAAAAGGCAGGTGTGAACGTCACATTGCCACATTTTCACTTGACCTCTCCTGTGTCAACTGGGTCTCGAGAAGGGGCCCAGGTGAAGGTTAGAATAGCCCGTCTCCAGATGGAGGCTCAGGAGAAGGCACAAGCACGTGAGGCGGAGTATCGGCTTCGTAAAATGGAGCTTGAGGCGGAAAATGAAAGGGCTATTAACATCCGTAGGTTGGAGCTTGAGGTGGAAAAAGAGCTCAGACTGCGGGAGTTGGAGCTGGGAGACCAAAGGAGTGGATCCAACTCTGCTACACCGACTCCTCCACAAGGCCCGGGTATGTCCTCCTCCACAGCTTATTCATCACACACTTTTGATATAAGTAAACACATTGCTTTGGTGCCTCCGTTCCGAGAGACCAAAGTTGATACTTATTTTAATGTGTTTGAGCGTATTGCTGCTTCATTGCGCTGGCCAAGAGAGGTCTGGCCTTTGTTGCTTCAATGCAAATTGACTGGTAAAGCCCAAGAGGTTTGTTCAACACTTTCCCTAGAAGATAGTCTATTGTATGATACTGTGAAGGCTGCCATCCTTCGTGCATATGAGCTTGTGCCCGAAGCTTATAGGCAGAGGTTTCGCAGTCACAAGAGAGCTGTCAACCAGACCCTTGAGTTTGCTAGAGAGAAGGGAACTCTCTTTGATAAATGGTGTGCAGCAAGCAAGGCCTCAGATCTTAACTCTCTCAGAGAACTCATTCTATTAGAAGAGTTTAAGAATCGTTTGCCAGAGCGTATTGTAATTTACCTGAGTGAGCAGAAAGTGTCCACTCTGCAGCAAGCTGCTGTATTAGCTGATGAGTTTGCGCTAACCCATAAAACTGTGTTTGTAGATAGGCGTGACTCGTTTCTCCCCCATGATTTCTCTCAGAAACATTCTGTCCCCAACCATTCAGAATTCACACACCCCCGACCAAAAATGTCACCTCCACGCTCAAAAGAGGAGCGGACATGTTACTACTGTCATAAATCTGGTCATGTTATTTCTGACTGTTTAACATTGAAACGTAAGCAGCAACCGTCCTCTCAGAACTTTAGACAACCCAAAGGGGTTGGTCTGATTAAAATGGCACCTGATTCCGATCAACAGATGCACAATGATCAGGATGTTCTCGATCCTTGTTTCAGGCCATTTACTTCCAAGGGTTTAGTTTCCTTGACGGGGGATCCAAAAGATCAGTGTACAGTTCAGATCTTACGAGATACTGGAGCCTCACAATCCTTTATCCTCTCTGATGTACTACCTCTGTCTGAGAAATCTTCCTGTGGTTCTAGTGTCCTAGTTCAAGGTATTGAGATGGGTTTCGTGCCAGCCCCGTTACACTGTATTCATGTACAATCTGATTTGGTCACTGGTTTCTTTAAAATAGGGGTGAGACCTTCCTTGCCAGTTAAAGGCATTTCCTTTATCATGGGAAATGATTTAGCTGGAGGACAGGTGAACGCTGTGCTGGAAGTGTTGGATCACCCAGACACAGATTCTCTGCCTGATGACTTGTCACAGAACTTCCCTGAAGTTTTTTCTGCAAGTGTTGTCACTCGGGCTCAATTGAAAAGGAGAGGTGATGAAATTAATTTGTCTGACTCTCTTTTTGCTTCAGCTTTTGTCAGGGAGGAGTTGCTGGCTCCAACTTCTGACACCGCTGACAAACCACCGACTCATAGTAAGGTACCCCCACAGACAACTGTAACTAGTTCCGACGCATTGAAGTTACCCGTTACTCGTGAAATGCTAATTACTGCCCAGAAGGCTGAACCTTCTCTTGCAAAATGTTTCTCTTCTCTTGAAACAGAACAGAGGAGAGAGTTGCATTCTTATTTTGTGGATGAAGGAGTTTTGATGCGTACATGGAGGTCCCATGGTACTAGACTGGCAGAGCATGCACAATCGGAGATAGGGCTACCAGATCAGGTACCAGACTGGAGCACTGTTTATCAGATTGTTGTCCCTGCAGTTTATCGTCAGCATGTACTGTTCTTGGCCCATGACCACCCTTGGTCTGGACACTTGGGAGTCACTAAAACATACAACAGAATACTTCAACATTTCTTTTGGCCCGGTTTGAAGTCCGATGTAGCACAGTACTGTCGTACCTGTAGTACTTGTCAGATCACCGGAAAGCCAAACCAGGTAATTCCACCTGCTCCCCTCTGTCCTATACCAGCGGTCGGTGAACCATTTGAACATGTCATAGTTGACTGTGTTGGTCCGTTGCCAAGGACCAAAGCCGGCAATCAGTTTTTGTTGACAATAATGTGTACCGCCACCCGTTTCCCTGAGGCTATCCCTCTTCGCAGAATTACAGCGCCTGTAATAATTAAGGCTTTGACGAAGTTCTTCTCCACGTTTGGACTGCCTAAGGTAGTACAAACTGACCAAGGCACCAACTTCCTGTCTAGGTTATTTGAGCAAGTGTTACAGTCCCTGGGTATCCGACATATAGTGTCCAGTGCCTACCACCCTGAAACTCAGGGGGCTCTAGAACGTTGGCATCAGACCTTAAAGTCCATGCTGCGTAAATATTGCTTAGACACAGAGAAAGATTGGGATGAGGGTGTCCCCCTTGTTCTATTTGCTGCGCGAGAGACCATACAGGAGTCTCTTGGTTTCAGTCCTGCTGAGCTCGTTTTTGGGCACACTGTTAGAGGGCCTCTGAAAGTTCTTAAAGAACGGTTCATGTCAAAGGGTGCCTGCACACCCACTAATGTTCTAGATTTTGTTAGCCAGTTTCGAGAGCGACTGCATCAGGCGTGCTCTCTCGCAAAAGAAGCGCTCTCTTCTTCCCAGAGAACTATGAAACGGCACTATGACGAGAAAGCTGTTTCTCGATCTTTCCAGCCAGGTGATAAGGTCCTAGTCCTGTTACCTATCCTTGGTTCTGCTCTTTCCGCTCGTTTTTCCGGACCATATGCAATAGACAAGAAAATAAGTGATACAGACTATGTAGTTCGCACCCCTGATCGTAAACGTCACTCTCGTGTTTGCCACATCAATATGCTTAAACCATATTTTTCCAGAGATAGTGTGCAGGTGAAGACCTCAGACCAGACAGCCGGACTGGCCGTCTCTGCTGTTGCCTCAACTCCAATAGTTCCGGACTCTCCTGACGTTAGTGGTGAGGATGTAGATGGCTTGGAGTTGCGCAATGCAGCCCATCAGGGTGCTAGATTGTCCAACACTGAGATGTTATTGAACCTGCCCACTCACTTAGCACACTTACCTGAGGAGCAGCGAGAGGACATCACAAATTTGATTCAGGCCTACATGGCTCTGTTTGGTGATGTTCCCTCCTGTACTTCTGTATTGGCCCATGATATTAAAGTTAACAATGCTGTGCCTATCAAGCAACATGCATACCGTGTTAACATCACCAAGAGGGCCATGATGCAACAGGAGGTTGACTATTTGTTAAAACATGGTTTAGCCAAGCCAAGTTGCATTCCCTGGAGTTCACCTTGCTTGTTAGCTCCCAAATCGGATGGAACTCCTAGATTTTGTACTGATTTCCGAAAGGTAAATGCTGTCACCGTGCCTGATTCCTTCCCACTGCCCCGCATGGAAGATTGTATTGACAACCTTGGATCTGCCACCTATGTTAGCAAACTAGATTTGTTAAAGGGTTACTGGCAGGTCCCTTTGACCCCCCGTGCCTCGGAAATCTCGGCGTTTGTTACTCCTGACAATTTTCTGCAATATACTGTAATGCCTTTTGGAATGCGTAATGCCCCGGCCACTTTCCAGCGACTGGTGACCCTAGTCCTGGCTGGTGTTCCAAATTGTAATGCCTATCTCGATGACCTGGTTGTCTATTCGACCAACTGGCGTGACCACATGACAACCTTGCAAACTGTCTTTGACCGCTTAGCTGGAGCCTCCCTGACCCTTAACCTTGCCAAGTGTGAGTTCGGCAAGGCTACGGTTACCTATCTTGGTAAGCAGGTAGGACAAGGCCAAGTGCGTCCGGTGGATGCAAAAATATCTGCAATCACAACTTTTCCAGTGCCTACTACTAGGCGGGAATTGCGTAGATTCCTTGGGATGGCTGGGTATTACCGTGGTTTTTGCCGGAACTTTTCTTCTGTTGTCACTTCTCTCACTAGCCTGTGTAGCCCGTCCAAACCATTCATTTGGACAGCTGATTGTCAAAATGCATTTGATAGTGTTAAAGCTCTCTTATGCAGTTCCCCTGTTCTCTCTGCTCCAGATTTCTCCCTGCCGTTCCAGCTGGAGGTGGATGCCAGCGGGGTGGGAGCTGGAGGGGTGTTATTACAGGAAGATCACGATGGTGTCAGTCACCCGGTTTGTTATTTCTCCCGGAAATTTAACAAACATCAACTAAACTATTCCACTATTGAAAAGGAGACTTTGGCTATGTTGTATGCGTTGCAACATTTTGAGGTGTATGTCGGTTCGAGCATATTGCCAGTGGTAGTATACACCGACCACAACCCATTAGTTTTTCTGTCGCGGATGTACAACCACAATCAGCGCCTCATGCGTTGGGCGCTCATAGTGCAAAATTATAACCTCAGCATAAAGCATAAGAAGGGGTCCCATGTTGGCGGATGCTCTATCTCGGAGTTGAATCTCTCGTGCTGTCGACTTGTTCTATTTTGCTGTCGACTCGTTCTACTGTATATTGCTGTCGACTTGATCTATTTTTGCTGTCTACTCGGTCTATGTTGCTGTGGACTCGTTTTATGTTGCTGCTAGTTTTTTTTATAGCTCTTTGTTTTGGAGTGCATGTTAACTCGGAGATGTTGAAAAACATGTTTAGTTGGTGTTAAGTGTCAAACATGTTTTTGTCTTATGTATGGGGGTGTTACATCCCAATGTATATATTCCCCAGTGTGTGTCTCCATGTGTGTGTGTTCTCCATTTTGTTTCCTCCCTCCAGCCATTGTTCCCTTCCCCATTGGTCCCTGCCAGGCCAATCCTTCCATTATTGCAACACAGCAGTGATTGGTGGATGGCTTTCCAGACTCCAACACTCAATCCACACCACCCAATCAAGGATCACCCCACACCTGTTAAAACATGGCTTCTCACTTCAGTCTTTCTCTCTCTCTGGCATGAGGCTAGGCATGTTGTGTTTTTGGTAAACCTGTAACTTTGACAGTATTGCATTTCGTTTATTGCCTTTGGTGCTTAGTAGTAATTTCCTTGTGTGTGTATGGCCGCAGAGAGAGCATTGTTAGCCATAGTTTGTTTTTGTATATATTCTGCTTTTGTTTCTGTATAATTAATGTGTTTTTCTCTCTTTCTCAGGAAGCACAGATGGGGTGAGCTGCCATTTCCTTTGGACATTGTTTTCTCCTGTTTTGGTTAGGTAAGAGTAGTTTAGGTAATGTAATCTCTTTTACCATAGATTAGATTGTGTTTATTTGGAGTATAGTGGTGTTTGTTTGTTGTTTTGGCCTGGGCTCACCCCTGAGCTACATGTGCTTCCTTTGCATCTTTCAATAAATATCATTGTTGTTTACAAACGTGGTCCATCTTTTCTGTCAACCAACTGTTATGTTACAGCCCTTTACCCTTAGACTCACAGGGGTCGTAACACATTGTATTAGTTTTACGAAATAAGAAATAAGAAATAATAACTACAGCTATCTCTATTGCATGGTCAGCACTGTGTCCCAAACTATCAACAGACAGACACCCCTAGCCCTGGATACCATTTACATTTAGTCATTTAGCTGACGCTTTTATCCAAAACTTCTTACAAGTTATGTATGATAGGTGATCAGGGAGAATACAACTCTATCACCTGTGTAACAATATTCATCAAAGTGTTGCATGTTATAGTGTAGGTTAGTTTATTAGGACAAATGCATGACTGTAAGGTTAGTTAGGGTTACATCAGCCCATATAGGTTAGAATAATAGAATGTTTTATTATCCTTAGCCATTATGAGTAGGTCTGAGGTTAGACTGGACTTGGAATCTAATCCGTACATTTTTAGTACCTGGTTTAAATTGTGTTCATGTGAACCCATCCATTGTGTGAACTAAAATTATGATATGACTATAATGTTCCACAGAGTTTTGCTCTAACTCTGCAGGTCCCCTAAACTGTTAAACTTCACGCCACCATGGGGTGTTTTAACACCTAAAGGGGGCCCAATTCACCCCCCCAACACATACACACAGACCCTCACAGACACATATTTTCTGAACTTTATATTTTCAGCACACTATCACATATAACTTTTATACTCATATCTTTAACTGTAATAATTTAATGTGAACAATAATACAATATATGTAAACCCTTAAGAGAGGGTATTGGTATTGATACTAGCCCAGACGTGGGCAGCACTTTAATCTGTTTTATGGAGTGTGAGCACTTGGTGCCTAAGGCTTATAGCATTGAAGCCAATTGTATTTTCTTTTATTTACACATATAAAAAAAAATATATATATATATATATATATATATATATAATACAATATAATCCACAAAGAAATGTGAAGGAGAATTGATCAAACACACTCTTCCATGGGGGCATTCTCTGTTGCAACTATTATATAGATAATATACACTTTCATTACAGACTCATAAAGTAAAATATAATACACACACATAGTTTAATTGGTGATAACGTTTTGTTTTATTTGTTTTTATTTGCTTTAATGACATTGAAAGTGCACTGCGTGTTTGCCACAAAATAACACATTTGTCTTTCAGCACCACTCAAGAGTGGACAGCTCCTGCCAACGCAGTGTCTAACACTGCAGCCGTGCTGAATTGCATGTGACCGAATTGATTGCTGTATTGGAAACAGCCGTGATATGTTTGGTGCGGCTCGTCAAGCACACAGAATGTAAAAGGATTTTGAACTGAACTGAACTGAAAAAGAACTGAATTGAACTAGGAATTGTGAACTAATAGAAAATAAAAGAAATTAAGATTTGATTCAAAAGGAAAAGCAACGACTGGACATTCCTGTTTTCATCTTTGTAACAAAAGCTGGTGCCGAAACCAGGGAGGAACAATGAAAAGAAGTGCTTTGAAGACAAAGAAGGATCAAGGGAATGTACAGACATGCCTACAGCAGCGATGTCCAAGACACAACTAAAGAAACTACTTCTGAAAAGAGGGGTGGTAAGGACTGCGATAACAAAGTTAATCAATGTGATAGATGAGAAGACAAGAGTGTCATTAGAAGATGTGGACGCGGATTATGAAGAAATATTGGACATGCTTGTGGAAAAAGAAATTGCATTGAAAGCCTTGAACACAGAAATTGAAGATGGAATTGAGGAAGAGGATTTTGAAGATGAACTTGAGGGTGTGCAACGATATGAGGAGGATATATGTGTGCGCAAAACCAAACTGAAAAAGGCTATGAGAAGAAAAGAAGATGACCGTTCATCAGTGGGCTCCAACAAGGGATATGGTTTTGCAGTCAAACTCCCGAGACTGATCATTGACAAATTCAACGGATAAATTAGCCTATGGCAACATTCTGGAGCCAGTTCGACATGGCAGTTCATAGAAACCCAGACCTCAGCAAGGCTGACAAGTTTAATTATCTGAAGTCCTATCTCACGGGAAGGGCTGCAAACGCAATCACGGGTCTCGCATTAACCAATCAAAATTATGATGCTGCGATTAAAATGTTGGAAAACAGATTTGGCCGAAAGGATCTTTTAATCAATGCCCATATGAACAAGTTATTAAACTTGACCCCGGTTAAACATGCAAACGACACAGTCGCCCTACGAAAACTATATGATGAGATCGAAATACAAGTCAGAAGTCTGTCAGCGCTTAAAGTTGTCTCCGAAATGTATGGTAGCCTACTCTGCCCTATCCTAATGAAAATGGTGCCAGAGAGCATAACGCTCACGTTCAGCCGCCAAAGAGAGGAAGACGACATGTTGGAAGCAGTGATGCCACAGATTACTTGTAAAAGTAATCCGATTACTGATTACTGATTACTCCTTTAAAAAGTAATCCAAGTTACTTTACTGATTACTTGATTATCAGAGTAACTTAGTTACTTTGAAAGTAACTAGGTTACGAAGTCGTCGTCGTTCCCCCAACAGTTTTTTTAAAACGCTTTATTGAAAGTGCATAAATTGTTTTTAACTTGTTTCTCTGCACATAACGTAAATTGTTAAACTAGTGCTTCAGCTTCTGTACCATCAAGTATGGTAAAGCAACAGTCTATGATGCTCACAGCATTAGAGCAGCCAGCCAGTGGTTTTACAAAACCAGTGTATCCATTCACATCTAACAAATGCAGGCTGAACTATTCAATTATATCAACTGTAACTATTAAATTGTTTTTATAAATGTCTCTCTATAAACATACAATCAGTCTCTCTTTAACATGTAAATTAACTGTAAATCTGGCAAATAAGAGCTTTTGCTCTGCCACCATCAAATATACATTAATCAATAGGGAAAGAAACAATCTCTCTCTTTTGCTGTTTGGCTGGCCTCCGAGTCCTCCTGTACCTAGTCGAAGCGTTGTAGTGTTGTGATTCCAGATGCTTTCAATGCAATTGGATGTGCTGTTTTTAGCGGTAGACAGTATTTACGTTTAGGTCGCTTTCACATTTTTTTCACACAGTTTTGGTGGACTCAGTGCGGTTCTGGGGGTGAAGTTGAAACATCTGAACAATGTCACGCGGTCGAAAAGGGCGCTTGTCTATTGGACAGTGGAAATGTGTGTGTGGCTGCTGCGATCCCGTGTGTGCGCGCGCGCGTGTGTGTGTGTCTGTGTGTGTACTGCGGAGCCCTTCACTTCAGATCAGCGGAGCCGAGTTTTGACATGGCATTGATCCATTGTTCTATTGAAGCACATTACCACCATCCTCTCGCTAAACAACTTGTAGACCACGGTGTTTTTATGAGTGCCCACAAGTAGCTGTTTTAATAATATAATAAGCCGCGCGCCTCGGTAATAATAATAAGCCGCGTTTTTTCTTCCTGTAAGCGTTTTGGGGTGGAATTCTCAGACGAATGCAACGGAGCCCTGCTGTCACACGATTGGCGCATATGTCACATGACGTGCTGTGAAGACCCGCCCTACTCTGCCTCTGATTCGCAGACTGTGGATGGGGAATGTGATTGGGCCAAAGCAGAGTCACTCACAGACAGAGAGGCCAGTCACGCCGCGGGCCACATTCTTGTGTAACCCTTTCACTGCCACACCACGTCACTCCCAAATAAGAAAAACAGCTCAAAAATGTATTTTTGACTGTCGAAAACGAAATAAAATACTGCATTCCGCCTGCATTATGAATTTATGATGAGATAGTAACGAAATAGTAATGCACAGCCACTTGGACAAGTAACTGCAATCAGATTACTGGCTTTTAAAGATTAACGCGTTAGATTACTATTTTCGGGGAAAAGTAATCAGATTACAATAACGCGTTAGTTAGTAACGCGTTACCGGCATCACTGGTTGGAAGTAGTGGGCTTAATGAAATTCCTGAAAAGAGAAGTTGAAAGCCGAGAAAGAACGGCAAACTTGATTGATCTGAACCCACAAATTGACAAACCAAATTATGAGCAAAGACATAGGCCTACCGCAGCCTATAGAGCGTCTACCGCTGCATTATATACGGGAGCGCCACAGAACTGCATATTTTGCAACAAAGCCAACCATATCTCCAAACACTGCAAGGAAAATACAGTCGAACAGAGAAGAGAATTCCTTAAAAAACAAGGACATATGGCCAGAACTTGTAAGGCGCAGGTTTCATGCAAGAAGTGTGGCCGGCGACACCACAAAGTAGTATGCGCTCAGCCCCACGATATGCGCCCCTATGAACCAAGACTGCGCGTAGCGCAACAACCTACAAACCTACAAACTGATACTACCGTCGGATATAATTCGGGCCATAACAGCAATGTTTTACTCCAAACAGCAACAGTGTGGTTGGTTAGCCAAAACGCAACCAGGAGTAAATTGACCAGATGCCTGTTGGACGGTGGGAGTCAACGTAGCTTTATAAGAACAGAATTGTCACGCAAACTAAATCTACCGGTAATAGGCTCCGAGGTAATACAATTACACACGTTTGGTAGCCTACAACCAAAACGAGTGCATTGCAATAAAGTACGGGCAAAATTATCCGATGTGAGAAATGGCCAAACAATCGAAATTGAATTACTGGAATCACCACAAGTGTGCACGTCACTAATGAGTGTACCCGGAGAGCTATTACGCACAGAGATGGAAGGAAAAGGAATGCTGTTGGCCATCGTAAAGGTCCACGGAATGGAAAATCAAGATGTGGAAATATTAATCGGATCCGACTACTATTGGAAAGTGGTCTCTGGAAAGATTGAAAGACTACAAGATGGACTAGTGGCAGCTGAGAGCAGTTTCGGATGGCTCATTCAAGGCACGGTAACTACAATGCACGTCAGCACCATAACCAACATTGGAGTGATGCATGTCAATGTAGATAATAAAATACTGTCTGAACAGTTGCGCTTATTCTGGGAGCTAGAATCCCTGGGAATCAACCCTGAACCAGAAACTAAGTTGAGCGCCAATGATGAAATTGCCCTGAAACAATTCAAAGAAACCATTACGCACAACGGAGAACGTTATGAAGTGCAACTACCATGGCACACAGATACTTTGAAACTGTCATCCAACTACAGAATTGCAGAGAACAGGTTTCAACGTCTGATGAGAAGATTCAAACATGATGGTAAACTCTTCACAAGATACAATGAGGTGATCGATGACTACTTGGAGAAGAAAATCATTGAACCAGTCAAAACCAATACTACCGGTAACCCATTGTACTACATGCCACATCATGCTATTGTGAAGGAGGAACGCGCAACGACGAAAGTCAGGATTGTATTCGATGCGTCGTCACATGATGGAAATAGTGACTCACTTAATGACTGTCTATTAACTGGGCCCAACTTGAACCCTGATTTATTGAGTGTTCTATTGAAATTCAGGCAACACAAAATTGCTTTCATGTCGGACATTGAAAAGGCCTTCCTACAAATCTCAATAAACCCGACAGATCGAGACGCACTGAGGTTCCTGTGGACAGACAAGACACCTCATACAGAGAATGAAAACAAACATAATGAATGCATAATGAGGATGACAAGGGTTCCATTTGGCGCGACTGTCAGCCCATTCCTGCTGTCAGCAACTATCAGACATCATCTGGAGGGATTGGAGTCAACATACCCCTCTACGGTAAAAGCATTAAGAAAAACTCTTTATGTGGATGATTTCATAAATGGAGCGGATACAGTAGAAGATGCATACAAGTTGTATAAAGAATCCAAAATAATCATGGACAAGGCCGCGATGAAGATGTGTAAATGGAAAACTAATTCGCCTGAACTACAGAACAAACTACAGGAAACGAAATTGGACCAGAATGCCCCAGTCAAGGTTCTGGGAATGACATGGAGAACGACATCAGACGATTTCATGTTTGATCTGACAAGTATTCTACGAGAATCAAAGAATACAAAATGCACAAAGAGGACAGTCCTGCAAACAGCCGCCAGGCTATTCGACCCTATCGGGTTCCTGTCACCATTCACGGTGAGGGCCAAGCGACTATTCCAGGAAACATGGGAACAAGGCCTAGAGTGGGATGAAGACTTGCCCACCGATTTAAATTCAAAATGGAAAGAATGGTATGGAGAGTTACAAACTGTCAAGACTATGTTCATTCCCAGACCCTACGACACTGGAACCCCAAGTTCAATCACAGAGCGACAACTACATGTATTCTGCGATGCCAATGAAACCGTGTACTGCGCCGTAGGCTATTTATGCACGGTTGGGAACGATGAAAGCACCTGCACGTTAATATGCGCCAAAACGAAGGTAGCCCCTTTGAAGAAGGTGACGCTACCAAGACTGGAGTTATTAGCGGCTCTAATAGGAGCGAGACTTTGTAAATATATATTGGACACCAGAGACACACCGATAAAAGCTTACCTTTGGACAGATTCAACAATCGCACTTCACTGGATAAAAGACTCCGCCAACCAGTGGAAACCATTCGTTGCAAACAGGATAGTTGAAATCCAAAAGCTTTCCGAGCCAGAAGATTGGCGACACTGTCCTGGTAAAGATAATCCAGACGATCTAGGCATGCGAGGAATATCCGCGGAAAACTTAAAGATTCAGAGCTTATGGTGGAATGGACCACAATTGCTAAGAGACGCGGACCCCTGTCAAATTGAAAAGGAGACCAATGGGCATAGCCTACAAGAGCCCATTGAGGAGACTGTCAAACAGTACCACGTTGTGACCGAAACGAAAACGTACCTAAAAGAAACTGCAATTATTCCGCTTGAAAATTACAGTAGGCTAACTACAGTTCTCAGAATTACTGCATGGGTAAACTGATTTGTGCATAAACTCGCGCAATAAAAGTAAACGCCAAGGGCCACTAACGGCAGTGGAAATGAACACAGCAGAGTTATACTGGATTGCTGAAACGCAAAAAAGAGCTTTCTCACAAGAAATGAAGGAACTGCAAAAGGGAACGGATATTCACAAGCACTCGAAAATTAAAGATCTAAACCCATTCTTGGATAATGGAGTAATGCGAGTTGGAGGTAGGTTGCAAAAATCGAGCCTTAGATATGGACAAAAGCACCCGTTCATTCTACCCGCGCATGACGTATTTACAGAACTGGAAATAAAACATGCGCATGAAGAGGTAATGCATAATGGACTTCAGAACACCTTAACACAACTACGTGAGCGTTTCTGGATCCTAAGAGGACGACAAGCAACTAAACGGATTCTAAACCGATGTCTCATTTGCAAAAGGTTTACAACCAAGGCCAGTCAGGAAATAACAGCACCTTTACCTATGGACAGGACAACTGAAGCCGCCCCATTTGAAGTGACTGGAGTCGACTTCGCAGGGCCGTTGTACGTCAGACCTAACCACAAAAAGGCCTACATTGCTTTATTCACGTGCGCAGTGACCAGAGCTGTTCACTTAGAATTAGTGTCAGACTTGACAACACCAAACTTTCTTTTGGCCTTCAGAAGGTTTATTGCAAGAAGAGGCATTTGCTCAACAATTTATTCAGACAATGCACAGACATTTAAAAAGGCATCACAGGACTTGAACGAAATATGGAAGTCAATGAAATCCAAACAAGTGAAGGACTTCTTTGCAGAAAAACGGATAACCTGGAGGTTTATTGCGGAAAGAGCTGCATGGTGGGGAGGTATATGGGAGCGTATGGTGCGTTCAGTCAAGACCAGCCTCAAAATAATCGTGGGAAAGGCATTTCTGAACTTCGAGGAACTGCAGACCTTTCTGACTGAAGTGGAGGCTGTGATAAATTCAAGACCGCTCACTTATGTGGACCACGAAAGCGAGGTGGCACCTCTTACCCCAGCTCACTTCCTGGTAGGAAACCGACTGACGACACTACCACCACAGACGGTAAAAAAGTCAAACATACAACAAGGAACTCGAAAGGACATGAACAAGAGATGGCGGTACAGAGAACGTCTCGTCAATGGATACTGGAATCGGTCGAGAAGTGAATACCTGATGGAATTAAGATCTGCTCACGCATCCTCCACAAAGAAAACAACACCATTGAAGGAAGGCGATGTGGTACTAGTGAACGAACACATGTTGCCAAGACAACTCTGGAGAATGGGTAGGATAAATGAAGTATTCCCAGGTCGTGATGGCAAAACTAGAAGTTGCTCAATACAGTTGCCAGGAAGAAAAATAATCAGACGGCCAATACAGTTATTGCATAACCTTGAGATGAATTGATGAACAGTGTTCATCGGGCCGGAGTTTGTTGCAACTATTATATAGATAATATACACTTTCATTACAGACTCATAAAGTAAAATATAATACACACACATAGTTTAATTGGTGATAACGTTTTGTTTTATTTGTTTTTATTTGCTTTAATGACATTGAAAGTGCACTGCGTGTTTGCCACAAAATAACACATTTGTCTTTCAGCACCACTCAAGAGTGGACAGCTCCTGCCGACGCAGTGTCTAACACTGCAGCCGTGCTGAATTGCATGTGACCGAATTGATTGCTGTATTGGAAACAGCCGTGATATTTTTGGTGCGGCTTGTCAAGCACACAGAATGTAAAAGGATTTTGAACTGAACTGAACTGAAAAAGAACTGAATTGAACTAGGAATTGTGAACTAATAGAAAATAAAAGAAATTAA
Source organism: Notolepis coatsorum (assembly GCF_963971535.1). NCBI lineage: Eukaryota > Metazoa > Chordata > Actinopteri > Aulopiformes > Paralepididae > Notolepis > Notolepis coatsorum. The sequence continues at coordinate 176,179,762 of NC_140169.1, forward strand.
GATTTGATTCAAAAGGAAAAGCAACAACTGGACATTCCTGTTTTCATCTTTGTTACATTCTCCATGAAACTAAAATATAGACACATTACATTTGTAATTTTCTTAAAAAATAATCACACACACACACACACACACACACACCTTAGGGCCATAAATCATTCAAGAAGTATCTCCCTTATAGGCTCAGTGACATAAGCTTTCTGTTTTCCTCAGAAATGGGAACTTACATAAATCAATACTTCCCCTGGCATTGACAGAAGCTTTCAGCTTTCCTGATTCGCTGTCCTCTTCCATTTCTCCTGCCTCCTAATGCCCCCTCAAGTCGTAAATCAATACTTACCCTGGCATTGACAGAAGCTTTTAGCTTTCCTGATTCGCTGTCCTCTTCCATTTCTCCCTCCTCCTAATGCCCCCTCCTCCTCCTCCTAGTGTGACTGTCACAGCGAGGGGAGTCAGTTTGACAGAGAGATATCCAGTCTACTGAGAAGCTGCAGTTTGACAGCCTTCAGAGGGGGAATCACACACAGCTTTCTACGAAACATTTCTTTATTTACACATATATTTTCTGAACACAAGTGTCTAAACACTCTCTTGCATTTGGCTTTATCCATGAAAACACACACACACACACATACACACACACACACAAACAGACACACACACACACACAGGGTCATACATTTATTCAGAAAATCTGCTGATTTATTCTGAAAATCCCGCCTCCATTTTGTCCCGCCTCCGGATGTCCCTCCCCCTATAACCCCTCCCCTTCCTAAACCGGAAGTCCCTCCTTCCGAAACCGGACGTCCCACCTCCTTGACCCCCTCGACCAATCAGAAAAGGGGGCGGGGCGTAAGGTCATAAATCATCTCAAAGGGGGGCGTGGCTTCAACCAATCAAACTTTCCATATATGGTCTGACAGAAGGTGGGTCCCTATTCTCTCTCTTACCACCATCAAAAGGAGAAAGTGGAACTGGATAGGGCATACACTTAGGAAGGACTCCAACAACATCACTAGACAGGCCTTGGACTACAACCCACAGGGGAAGAGGAAAGCCGGTAGACCGAGAAACACCTGGAGACGTTCCACACTCCTAGACCTAAAGAACATCGGAGTGAGCTGGAAAGAAGCAAAGGCCCTGGCCCAGAAGAGGGTGAGATGGAGAGCTCTGGTGGACGCCCTATGCCCCCCAACGGGGTAAAGAGGATTAAGTCAGTCAAGTCAGTTAGCATGATACCAAGCGGCACACGGCAAATGGGACGGAACACTTTTTCCAACTACTTGGAGAGAGAATACAAAATGGAAATGAGCAAAAGAAAATGTTTGAGGGGCTGGACTACATCTCGACCAGCGCAGACTTTGGTGAGTTCAGTGATGTGAATGCAAATGAATGGAAACTGTCAAGTTGATCAACAGATTTTGACTGTAAGAATCTACAAGGGAATCTCATCAATACTACCGGTAATCAAACAATATAGTAATTTCATGCACAATTGATATCCTAACTATTCTAATGCTGCAATGCACGATTGATATCTTAAACAACGTTGCAAGATGGTTATAATGAAACACTCCGACATCAAGGCTGTTCCTTCAACCTAAGCGGCGGTACAATCTAACCGTCTGATTAGGCGCGGCGCATTTCTTATTACATCGGGACAAAATATCTTTGTGTTTGTGTCAGATTTGTGTTTGTATAGACCACATTGCTTAGCAGAGTTCAGTGATGTGAATGCAAATGAATGGAAACTGTCAAGTTGATCAACAGATTTTGACTGTAAGTATCTTTAAGGGCATTAACAGGGTCAGCGCCAGAGGTCGCTATGGGCGTTGGGCCATTGTGTGCCAGCGCTCTGTTCAATGGGGATAAATTGCGGTGTTTGCAGTGTTAAACCTATATTAAATATTATAGCTATGGATCTAATAACAACGTCGATTGTCAGTTTCTTCCGGTCAACATGCAAAAAACAGATACTTTTTTCATCCATACATTTCCGCTTTATACCGTGGTGAATATGAGTATAGTTTTAGAGTGATCCTGTGTAATCCCAGGAAACTCCGGCAAACAGCGCTTTACTGTATTTCATTATAAATCGTGCCATTTCTCGCCTGAAATCAAATTCTAAAATCAACGCTAGATTATCGGTATTATGTTTCATCATGCATGCACGAAATGGTGGGGGGGGGGCAGGGGGTTTCTATGCTTCGAGCGCCACCAACGGCATACATTACACAGTACATTACAGACACACGCTGCGATCGCGGGAAAAATATCATCGGATCAATGCAAGATTGATAGCATATAGTCCTTACCTCGTCTATGATGTACTGCAAAACAAATAATCCAATTATCTGATTGCCATTCCAAATATTGATCGCGGTCGTGTGTCCAACGTTATCCACCAAAACTGTTATGGTTTGTAACCGACCTCAAACGCAACTGCACAGACAGGAAGTTCAGAGTTAGCCAAATGCTAGGGCGTATTTATTTACAGAGTCAAAAGAAGGATAAAGTACAATAATCAAACAAACGGGGAGACTGCCTTCGGCAGAGTCATCTGCCGCTCTGCAGAATCCTCCTGGTGATAGTGGTGGGGAATTGGCATGTGACGTTGTAGCGGCTCTGCAGATACTCCCAGCAGATAGTGGTGGGGAATTGGCATGTGACGTTGTAGCGGCTCTGCAGATACTCCCAGCTTTCACTCAAGGTGGAAAACGGAGAGAGAGAGAGAGAGATATCAGAAACAGTCCAACGAAACACAGAGGCAGTGTGGTTCCCTCCTCCCTAGCTGGGTCCAGAACCAATTGACAGTGACAGTCCTCAGTGTTCCCCACAACACACAATTTAGCCGAGTTAGTGCAACAAAACGAAGTCTTCAGTGTCTCTTCTACGACACACAATCAGAATAATCCAGAGGGGTTTGGTTCCACTCACCCAAGCGCAACGCGTAAAGCAGGCAAAACGAGGCGCAGCTCCAAACGGGGAACAAGGTTCTCCACAGCGGTTCTCCACAGAAAGGTCCTGGAGAGAAAGTAGACCAGGAACAGCAACAGGGAAAAGCAGGCAAATGCAGTTGTATTCCAGAACGACCCGACAACAATAGAAGGAAGGTCCTGGTATATAAAGCCCTCTGGGGCGCTAATCACAAACTATGACAGCTGCATGATGATAGTGGCAATCGTTCAAAAAGCGTGTGGCGGGGAATGCACCAATCAGCACCATACCTCAGGAGAGCGTGTGGCGGGGAACCAACCAAACCTCACAGTACCCCCCCCTCCACGGGAGCCACCCGGCGACCAGCCCGACCCGGCTCGCCCGGATGGGCACGATGGAAGTCGGTGATTAGGCCGGGATCCACGATGAGCTGGCGGGAGACCCAGCTCCGTTCCTCCGGGCCGTACCCCTCCCAGTCCACCAGGTACTGGAACCCCCGACCCCGCCGTCGAACGCCCATCAACCGGCGGACCTGCCACTGGGGGTGACCGTCCACCATCACGGGAGGAGGTGGTTCCGGAGCAGGAGGCATCAGGGGACTGAGAGAGACAGGCTTAAACCGGGACACATGGAAAACGGGGTGAATGTGCATGGACGCAGGAAGCTTAAGACTCACCGCCGCCGGACTGAGTACCTTCAGAACCTCAAAAGGACTGACGAACCGGGGGTTAAGCTTCTTGGCCGAGGACCGAAGTGGAAGGTCTCTTGCGGAAAGCCACACCCTCTGCCCAGGGTGGTACGTCGGCGCAGGGACCCGGCGCCGGTCAGCCCCACGACTGGCGCGCTCCGATGACCGGAGCAGCGCAGTCCTGGTGATCTCCCAGACCCGACGGCACCGGTTGAGGTGGTCCTGTACGGAGGGAACTGCCACCTCCGACTCCTGTGCAGGGAAAAGAGGGGGTTGGTAGCCCAGGGATACCTCAAAGGGTGAGAGGCCGGTGGCGGAACTGACCATGGAGTTGATGGAGTACTCGACCCAGGGAAGGAAACGGCTCCAAGAAGCGGGTTTCTCGGCAGCCACACACCGAAGAGCAGACTCCACACTCTGGTTCATCCTCTCCGTTTGTCCGTTAGTCTGGGGATGATAACCAGAGGAAAGACTGACCGTTGCCCCCAATCCCTTGCAAAAAGCCCGCCATACCTGGGAAGTGAACTGGGGCCCCCGGTCCGAGACGACGTCCTGGGGAAACCCATGGAGGCGAAACACGTGGCGTGTCAGGAGGTCCGCCGTCTCGGCTGCCGAGGGAGGCTTGGGAAGGGCCACGAGGTGAACCCCCTTGCTGAACCGATCCACCACGGTCAGTAGGCACGTGTTCCCCTGGGAAGAAGGAAGACCCGTGACGAAGTCCAACGCCACATGGGACCAAGGGTGGCTCGGAATGGGAAGCGGCTGCAATAGCCCGGAGGGTGCCTGGTGGGAGGCCTTGCTGCGGGCGCAGACTGCGCAGGCCAGTACGAACTCCTTGACGTCGTTCCTCATGGTGGGCCACCAGAATCGACGAGCCAGGAAGGAGAACGTGCGATGAACGCCTGGGTGGCAGGCGAACCGGCTGGTATGGCCCCACTGGAGGACCCGGGACCGGAGTCGGGGACGAAGAGACGATGAACCGGTACATTGCCTGGAGCGCGATGGAAGCGTAGGGCACGCCTTACCACCCCCTCGATGCCCAAGGTGACTACTCCTACCACCCTGGCCTCTGGGAGGATGGGAGTCGGGTCCTCAGTGGTTGGAGCCCCCTTGGAGTGTAACCGGGACAGGGAGTCGGCCTTCGTGTTGCGGGAACCAGGGCGAAACGTCAGCGAGAAGTCGAACCGACTGAGGAAGCTGGCCCATCTTGCCTGCCGGCCATTGAGGTGCTTGGAAGCACGGATGTACGTCAGGTTCTTGTGGTCCGTCCAAATGGTAAATGGCTCCTCGGCCCCCTCTAGCCAATGACGCCACTCCTCCAAGGCAGCCACAACCGCCAGCAGCTCCCGATTGCCGATGTCGTAGTTCCTCTCGGCAGGGAGGAAACGACGCGAGTAGAAGGCGCACGGATGTACCTTCTGGTCCGTTGCCGACGGCTGGGATAAGATAGCTCCTAGTCCAGTATCCGAGGCGTCCACCTCTACGATGAACTGTCTCTTGGGGTCTGGATGGAGCAAGATCGGGGCGGAAGTGAACCTCTTCTTGAGGGAGCGGAACGCAGCACACGCCGCTGGGGACTAGTCGAACGGCAGGGCGGGAGAGGTCAGCCTGGTAAGCGGTTCCGCCACCTGACTGTAGTTCCGGATGAATCTTCGGTAGAAGTTGGCGAACCCGAGGAAGCTCTGTAACTCCTTCCGAGAGGTGGGTTCCGGCCACTCCTCCACGGCCCGGATCTTGCGAGGGTCAGCTCGGGTCAAGCCTCTCTCCACGATGAAGCTCAGGTAATCGACGGAGTCGGAGTGGAATCGGCACTTCTCTGCCTTGAGGAAGAGCCGATTGTGGAGGAGGCGCTCCAGCACACGGCGGACATGCTGGATGTGTTCCTTGAGGGTCTTGGAGAAAATGAGGATGTCGTCTAGGTATACTACCACAAACTCCTCCAGCATGTCACGAAGGACGTCGTTCATGAGCGCCTGGAATACCGCCGGAGCGTTGGTGAGGCCGAACGGCATTACCAGGTACTCGTAGTGGCCCCTGGGAGTCTTGAAGGCGGTCTTCCACTCATCGCCCTCTCGGATACGGACCAGATGGTAGGCACTCCGGAGGTCCAGCTTGGTAAAGACGGTAGCCTGGGTGAGAGGCTCGAAGGTGGAGTTCATGAGAGGAAGAGGGTACTTGTTCTTAATGGTGATCTCGTTGAGCTGGCGATAGTCGATGCAGGGTCGAAGGTATCCGTCCTTCTTCCCAACAAAGAAGAAACCGGCCGCCATAGGGGAGGAGGAAGGCCGAATGAGTCCTGCTTCCAAGGACTCAGAGATATATTGATCCATCGCTGCCTTCTCAGGGACGGTCAGACTGTAGAGGCGGCTGCCGGGAAGGGGAGCCCCTGAGCGGAGGTCGATGGCACAGTCGTAAGGCCGGTGAGGCGGAAGGGCCTGAGCCCTGGACTTACTGAAAACCTCCTCGAGGTCGTGGTACTCGGGGGGGTATGGTCGAGAGGTCCGGAGGCGGCTCACAAACGGATCTCCGGGGCGAGGGACAGGACGCCGCCTGAAGACACTGGGCATGACAGGAGGAGCTCCACCCCCCCTCATGAAGGTGAGACGAAGCGCTTGATCGTTCCAACCGCTCTCCGTTGCCGCCAGTCTGAACTCCAGCACGTAGTCGGTGACCCCGCCACTGCCCTGCCGGAAGGTGCCCAACCGAGCTCCAGGGTCCTGGCCACGGGCTGGGTGGTGGAAAACCCTGCGGAGCTCAGCCACGAAGTCTGGGTAGGAAAAACAGAAATCAGCCCCCATTGCCCAGGAGGCAGTAACCCACTGGGCTGCCCGGCCTGAGAGCAGGTTAGTCATGTAAGCCACTCGGGCTCCCCTTGAAGTGAATCGGCTGGGTTGATGACGAAAAACCAACTCACATTGCATGATGAATGTGGCACAATCCTCGAAGTTACCATCGGACAACCGTGGTTCGGAGAGACGGGGCTCCCGAGGTGCGGGATCGGGAGGCGCGGGGCCTGCCACGGCTGCGGGTGATGCTCCGGCCGAGGCTCCTGAAGTAGGTGGGGTTACAAGCAAGGTGTTAACGGCTTCACTCAGCGCTTGTAATTGGTGGAGAATATTAGTCTGCTGATTACCCTGGGCTGTCTGCAGGCTAGCCAGAGAGCCAAGGGACTCCTGAATAGGCAGGACCTGGTCTCGGAGCTCCTGTACAGCAGCCGCAGCCGCACCTAGCTGTAGGCTGTGGTCGTTGGTTAACTCAATCTGGACCGCCAACGCTGTTCTGACCCTGTCTGTGTCGGCTGAGGTCGTCATGGTCGGGTCGTAATGTTATGGTTTGTAACCGACCTCAAACGCAACGGCACAGACAGGAAGTTCAGAGTTAGCCAAATGCTAGGGCGTATTTATTTACAGAGTCAAAAGAAGGATAAAGTACAATAATCAAACAAACGGGGAGACTGCCTTCGGCAGAGTCATCTGCCGCTCTGCAGAATCCTCCTGGTGATAGTGGTGGGGAATTGGCATGTGACGTTGTAGCGGCTCTGCAGATACTCCCAGCAGATAGTGGTGGGGAATTGGCATGTGACGTTGTAGCGGCTCTGCAGATACTCCCAGCTTTCACTCAAGGTGGAAAACGGAGAGAGAGAGAGAGATATCAGAAACAGTCCAACGAAACACAGAGGCAGTGTGGTTCCCTCCTCCCTAGCTGGGTCCAGAACCAATTGACAGTGACAGTCCTCAGTGTTCCCCACAACACACAATTTAGCCGAGTTAGTGCAACAAAACGAAGTCTTCAGTGTCTCTTCTACGACACACAATCAGAATAATCCAGAGGGGTTTGGTTCCACTCACCCAAGCGCAACGCGTAAAGCGGGCAAAACGAGGCGCAGCTCCAAACGGGGAACAAGGTTCTCCACAGCGGTTCTCCACAGAAAGGTCCTGGAGAGAAAGTAGACCAGGAACAGCAACGGGGAAAAGCAGGCAAATGCAGTTGTATTCCAGAACGACCCGATAACGATAGAAGGAAGGTCCTGGTATATAAAGCCCTCTGGGGGCGCTAATCACAAACTATGACAGCTGCGTGATGAAAGTGGCAATCGTTCAAAAAGCGTGTGGCGGGGAATGCACCAATCAGCACCATACCTCGGGAGAGCGTGTGGCGGGGAACCAACCAAACCTCCCCAATCCATGTGTTATAAACGTTACTCATGCCCGAGAAGGAAAACCTGGACCGGACTTCTTAGATCGATGTACAGCCCAAGCCAGAGGCTTTCCAATGATGTGCAATACCGGCCGCAAGGCGTTAGGCGGCGGTATTGGCCGTTTGCGATTTCAGAGCCATTCCCAATGATAACATCAGGCTGGATGGATGAATTATGAATGGATATAGGGTTTGGCGCTCAAGCGATGGTGAGTTAACTCGACTTATCCCGGGTCTGGCGCTGAATGTGTTAATGAGTGCACTTTTTTTTTTTTTACTAAATAGTTACTTTTCACAGTAACGCATTACTTTTGGGTGTAAGTAACTACTAAAGTAACTGAGTTACTTTTTAAATTAAGTAACTAGTAAAGTAACTGAGTTACTATTTTTTCTGTAACTAGCACAACACTGGTTATAAGACACATACAGCTGGGAAAGATTGAAACATTTTTGCATTAGGGGCCAGTGGGGCACAGCCCCACCAGAGGGCGCTGTTGAACAGAAGGCTCTGTGTCAGACAGAATAATGTATTGAGATTAAGTTAACACTTTCACGGCCAACCACCACTATAGTCGGGTTATCTCGCCAACCGTTGAGCACCAAAACCCGAGTATAGTCGGGTTTTCGATCGTTTTCATTGTTTTTTCTTTTATTCTATTTTTTTATTCTATACAGTCTCACGGACCTCTATGTTACTGTTGAAAGTCATACTGAGACCCCGAGAGTGCAATACCGGCCAGATCCTGCTAGGTGGCAGTATCGCCTACCCTTTGAAACCCTGTTCCAGACTGTGTGTCACATATAATGTCGTCCGGGCGGAGAATTTAGACCAAGCCAAGTTAATCGCTTCATCCGAGCACTTTGAAACGCGTTCAGCACACTTGAGGCATAACTTGTGCCACTTCATGTCAGGGAACCGATGGACATCAATACTGGAAATTGCGTTCAGACCATTGGAATATTCTTTTTGGAATAACCCTGATCAAAGGTAAGGACTATCTGACGTCAATTCCACCTTGATCCTACAATGATTTCACATCGATCCAGCCGATCAACGTATGTACACATGTAGTATTCAAAACAAATGCCGTTGCTGGCGATCAGAGCATCAAAAAATTACCCCGCCCCCCCCTTTGATGCCTTCATGATGAAACATAATACCTATTATATACCTTTGATTTGGAAACAGTAGCGTGTCCAGGCGAGAAACGCGGACGACTTTAGCTAAATTCACATAGCGCTCCATAACTCAGCTTCCAGGAATTAGCCAGGATCACTCTGAAACTATACAATATTCACCACAGGATAACACGCGAACGTATAAATGAAAAAATTTATTCTTTTTTACATGTTGGACGAGAGATAGTTACTGTCAAATGAGCCATAGTATTGTCTCCATAGCTATAATATAGAATATAGATATAGCCCTGCAAACATGGTGACGCACAGTGAAGATCCCTATTTTTTTAAGCGTGGCCCATTGACTACAAGGATGGATAAAACTGCTGGCGCTGAAAGTGTTAATAGCAAACTCAATAAAACCAAGTTTGCAATTTTTCACCATATGCTGAATAAAACTTTTCTCTCTAAAAATATTGCTTTGTAGCGTAATAATTAGTCTTTTGGGGTGCGGCTGGGTAGCGCAGTGGAGAATGCACTCGCCTACCACCACAGAGACTCTGGGATCTAATCCTGTGTCAGCGGTACCTCCGGCTTGGTCAGTCGTCCCTACTAACACAATTGGCAGTGTTAGCGGGTGAGAAGCCGGCGGGGTATGTGTCCTGGTTGTTGTAAACTGCGGTTCCTACTGGTCGGTCGGGGCGCCTGTTCAGCAGGGAGAGGATCGGGGGGAAATAGCATGAACCTCTGCACGCGTTACATTCCCCCAGTGAGAGTCCTCACTGTCAGGTGAAAAGAAGCGGCTGGCTGACTCCACATGTATCGAAGGAGGCATGTGGTAGTTCTACACCCTCCCTAGGCTGACAGTGGGGCAATGCGCGCAATGTCCAGGAAGGGAATTGGCATAACGACGATTGGGATGGGATGGGAGCAAAAAATACAGAAAAAGTGAGATGCTGCTTGGCTGTTTATGCTTGGTGGGGCACGGCAGAGCTGGCCCTGCTTCACCCGCAACGTTCTGAATGACTTTCAGTTTTGTGAGTGGGGCCTGACGGCCAGGGTCCTTAGAAGCGTCTCATTGGTTGATTAAACTGGCATGAGAATGTGCACATGCACATCTTTCTAGTTTACGTTAACGTTACAGTAGTCATCGTGAATCACGTGGATCACTTAACTGCAGTATGATTTAGCACTTTAGCCTACCCTTTGAGCAGAAATTCAACTATGAGTGGTTCAAAAGGAAAACGAACTGACTGCTAAACTTGGCTATCCATGTCTTCTTTTCGGAGGGGAAACTGTCTGGATTTAAAGACTTGAAACATCTTTCAGAAAAGCTGGTAAAACACGAGAGTTGTGCATCGCAAAAGACACAACTGACAGGAAACAGGTATGTTCTTATAGAATTATAACCTGTAAAAAACTTTGTGGAAAGTGCGAAATTGCCTTGCATGGATGAGTCTGCCGGCTCGTTAAACCCTGGCATTTTTAGATGCTTATTTGAGAAAATGTGCGAGGGAGACTCCAGGCTTAGGAGCCATTACGATGCTCAACCCTATTTTAATGAGCAATTCAGCCATTATTTTGGATTGCATGTACAATGGATTGGAAAATCATGACTTCTATAGATATCTCCAAGTGCATCACTACTTAAATCAAACCATTACAAAAGATCATAATGTGAATCATAGAAGAAGGCGTATTGAAGGTATTCATAGCAGCATACAATTTGGAACCATGTAGAAGGATTATAGCCAAAGTACAGAATGGATAACAGAACGCAAAACTGATAGATACAGCGAATATAAAGGAGACGTGCGAACGGGGGAGTGAGTTCCTCTAGAGCAGGGGTCTCAAACTCAATTTACCTGGGGGCCGCTGGAGGTAGAGTCTGGGTGAGGCTGGGTCGCATCAAATATTCCACACAAAAAGGGTTTCAAGTATTTTTTTAAATGTTTATGGAAATGTATGGTTGAAACATGCAAACGTTCAAATGCACACACACTAATAAGCATTGGAGGCTTTTAACCAGGGCCAGACTGGGGAAATCATTCAGGCCAGGAAATTATAGTGCGAAATATAGCCCCAGTCAGGCCACTTTTTAAGCGGGGGGTCCCCCACCAGGAGATTTTGTGTTACAAAGACTTCATTTCCTGCATTCTGGTGCAGGAATTGTTTTATTTGTACCCTTTAAATGCCAGTGTTTGTGATGACATGACTGCAAATATTTTTTTTTATAAAGATTTAAAAAAGAAAATTATTTATAAAAAAAAATAAAAAAATGGAAATCATCTGGGGGGTCGCAAAATATCATCCAGCGGGCCGCAATTGGCCCGCGGGCCGCGAGTTTCAGACCCCTGTTCTAGAGAGTACAGTTTGAGTGGAGGAACACGATCAGATTCTGCATCACACCCTGACAAAAAACATATAGAGATGGAGGAGCAGACTGTTGGAAGGAATGCAAGAATAAAGACACCAACCACTAGCATTATGTTCTGGGGTTGTTCATCCATTCTCCCTCTATGGACACAAGTACATGGAAAAAGTATTACAAGTAGAAATACCAAGGCGGCTGGGTGGCGCAGCAGACTAAGCGCTCGTCACCAACGCGAGAGACACTGGTATCGAATCCGGCTGTCAGCGTTGCCTCCGGCTTGGCCGGCCGTCATACTGGCTCAATTGGCAGAGTCAGCGGGAGGGAAGCCGGTGGGGTGGTAATCTGGTTGTTGTAGACAGCGACTCCTACAGGACGGTCAGGGCGCCTGCACAGCGAGGAAGGGAGATGGTGAGGGTAGTGTGACCTCCCACACGTTACACCTCACCAATGAGAGTCCGCGCTGGCAGGTGAAAAGATGCTGCTGGCTGTCTCCTATGTCTCGGAGGAAGCATCTGATAGACTTCAGGGCTCCCTAGACCGACCAGTGGGGGGCACATGCAACAACCAGGAAGGGGAGGGGGGAATTGGCATAACAACAAAAATTGGGATGGGAGAAAAACACAGAAAAACAGGAGGAGAAAAAGTGGATAAAAAAAAAAGTAGAAATACCATTAAAATTCAAAGTGATTTATTTGGGGAATATAGATTTTGATATAAGGGATAATGATTAAGTATATTTTTTACATATTAAGAGCAACCAAAAAGGCTCTCACAGGGAAGTGGATGAGTCAGGTGGTGCAGAAGACGGAGGGAGAGTGGATGGACCTGATCCATGAGATCTACGTGATGGAGAGGTTGATGTATGCATTGAGATACAGAGTGAGAGGTTTGAGGAAAGGTGAGGGAGATGGTGGGAGTCTGTGAGGCCCACGAGAGACCAGACTTTGTGTTGTGTAGTTTGGAACGATGAGACGAGATGGTGAATGCCCCTTTTAGTTTTTTGTTATATATTTTTTTGAATGATCTTTTTCCTCCTTCTTTTTCCATTTTTCTCCCATTCCAATGTTGGTCGTTATGCCAATTCCCAATCCCCTTCCTGGTCGTTGCGCACTCTACCCCCTACCGTCGGTCTGGGAGGGCGGAGACTATCACATGCTTCCTCCGACACATGTGTAGCCAGCCCACCGCTTCTTTTCACCTGGCAGCGCGGACTCTCACCGGGAGAGTGTAACGTGTGGAAGGTCACACTACCTCTCCTAGATCCTTCCCTTGCTGTGTAGGCGCCCCGACCGAACAGTAGGAGTCGCTGTTTACAACGACCAGGACCCACCCACGCCGGGTTTCCAACCCGCTGACACTGCCAATTGTGTTAGTATGGACGGTTGGCCAACCTGGAAGCACCACAGCTGGATTCTATCCCACTGTCTCTGTGGTGGTAGACAGACGCTTAGTCCGCTGCGCTACCCGGCCGCCCTTGTATGTTTGTATTTTAAAATATAAAAAGAGCCGCTCTATATACCGTAATACCATTCATTTGATCTTGCTCCGACAGCCCATTCTCAATATACTGTAGCACCAAATTTTCTCCTCACGTACTGAGAGAGAGAACAAGAGAGATAACGAGAGAGAGAGAGAGAGAGAGAGAGAGAGAGAGAGAGAGAGAGAGAGAGAGAGAGAGAGAGAGAGAGAGAGAGAGAGAGAGAGAGAGAGAGAGAGAGAGAGAGAGAGAGAGCCTGCTCTACTTCATTGCTGGTCACTGTAAGAAATAAATGTTTTCTCACTGGAAATTCACTGTATTATTATACAGATTACTTTTGTTTTTCTACTTTAAGTGTAAATGCCATACAAATACAGTAAATTACCTTTTATCAAAATATTAACCATTAAATAAATAATCTGTAAATGTATTTGATTTTACTGTAATTTGACAGTAAGTATTTGGCAACCATTGATGACAGACATTTACCGTTTTCTTGCAGCTTTTTTTCTTACAGTGTACTTCTATTCTATTCTATTCATATATATGCATATATCCACCCTCTACAAACACGGGAACTCTCTAACCCCTGTCCCCGTCTCCCTGTCTCTCTGTGAGTGGATGTCTCATGGTGATGGCCAAGGTGGTGGATGTCTCGTGGTGATGGCAAAGGTGGTGGATGTCTCGTGGTGATGGCAAAGGTGGTGGATGTCTCGTGGTTATGGCCAAGGTGGTGGATGTCTCGTGGTGATGGCCAAGGTGGTGGATGTCTTGTGGTGATGGCCAAGGTGGTGGATGTCTCGTGGTGATGGCCAAGGTGGTGGATGTCTCGTGGTGATGGCAAAGGTGGTGGATGTCTCGTGGTGATGGCCAAGGTGGTGGATGTCTCGTGGTGATGGCCAAGGTGGTGGATGTCTCGTGGTGATGGCCAAGGTGGTGGATGTCTCGTGGTGATGGCCAAGGTTGCAGTGACTGTTCATTATTGTTATGTGCACCACTGAGGTCATGGATCAGCATGGATAGCGTCTTCTGTCCGACCTACAACGTCTAAACCATGCCTGTTCTATTTCTTTGCTGCGCTAAGTACTTCTATTCTATTCATATTATATGCTTACTACATGTATCTATTGCTCCTATGTCCGCCCACTACAAACACATGGAACTCTAACCCCAGTCTCCGTCTCCCTGTCTCTCTGTGAGTGGATGTCTCGTGGTGATGATGGCCAAGGTGGTGTGATTTTCTCTACGTCGCCCCCATACTTCAAATGGATCAGAGCGGAATACATACACACATACATTCATCCAAATGTATAATGTATAATTTATATTTGAATGATTCAAACCTACAGTCTGTTTCCTTTTTTTTAAGAAGAAGAAATAGTCAAATGTAATTTTTCGCCTATTTTGACAGACCTATACTGTACATACATACATGTAAATTATACAGTATGTACACTTTAAATAGTATAAGTATGCAGAACATACAAATACATTCATATATCGTATAGATAACTTCTGAAGTGTCACCAATTACCATAAACCAATCTTGAAGAGCATTCATTGGTGATTTTCACAACATTACTGTTCAGCATGGTACTTGATGTGCTGCACCACTGAAGTAATTAAAGACGATTGGATTACAGGACCTGTGGTAATTTTAGCTAGAATTTTCCAAGTACACTTTATGACTATCATTCTGTAATTCTGTTACAACATAAATGAAGCATTTTTCAACAAAACCATAATGTTTTAGTCTACATTGTCGTCATAATCAGAGGTGCGTTGCTCATGGGACGGGGTTGCACGATGTGCAACCAAGCTTTTGTGAGCAGAAGCGCGTGCACGCACATGCACGGATGTGCACGCGCATGCAGGAATGTGCTGCACTCGACTGATGCGCCAACTCGCTAAGTACCCAATGGCTACTTTGCATATCAATAACGCCGGTCGTCAGGTGTGTTCAAATATGTTCTCAGATACATTCACACAAAACTAGTGAATGAAATGTAGAGGCAATTAGGCACTGTCTTTAGTCTGTGCTTATGCGAGGGAACATTTATGCGCGGGAGCGCGTGTGCACGTGTGACGGATCATACTGGGTCTGCGTTGTGTTTGATGTTAAATGAGAATGTCCCGAGGGGGAGTCGAACAGGGGGCTCCTGCGTCCGCGGGCGACAACACAGGCCGCTGCACTAAGAAGTGAATTCACTCCTAACTACCGTACCTATGCGTCTGTTAACCCTGTTATGAGGAAGTGAGTTTAATTTACCAGCCCGCACTGCCACAGTCACTCGTCAACACACCTGTTTCCGTGATTGTGGACATACCCACGGGCTTCCCCGTTACACACGTGGCGTCATTAGCGTGCGTGCAACCAGATTTGATATCAGCAATGTAACACTGGTCATAATGTCATCCAGGACCATATCCCTAAAGTGAAAGCCTGAAATGCTGGGGGACCATGGTTTTGTCTTGGAAAGGGGCAACCCTTGTTGCCTGCATGTTGTAGTGTGGATGAACTCTTTTTGGTTTCAATAACCCGTTTGCTCTCCAGTTCCGCTTGGAAACCCGGCCAGAACTGAGACCAGGGGACTCAGTGAGTTAGCTAATAGCTTTGCATCCACTACACTACTGGCAAGTGTTTCATACAACTTAATGTGCAAAAATCTGAACTATCCCTTTAAGCCTCAATCATAGTCCAGACTTACCATACATGGATCGCACTCTGCTGGGGTCCAAGCGGACTAGAATGATGCAATAGCGGACCTCAGAATCGGTCCGCAAACACTGGTCTGCAATGTAGCTGTAGCTTCCATGTCCAATATGGCTCTGCGTGCACTCTCTTTCTGTGCGTCTGTGAACAAGATATCTCAAAAAGTCATAGTTGGATTGCCACAAGATTTTCTGTGAATGTTCATGGCCCCTAACATAAAATATCTATTGATTTGAGTGACCCCATGACCTTTATCCTAGTGCCACCATATGGCCAAACTCAAAAAGTATGTCTGGATTGCCACACAATATGACCTATTGATTTAGGTGATCCTATGACCTCTACCGCTTCACCGGGCCAAGCTTTCGTATCTATTGGCACAGCATCACATCCCATGCATATTACACTAGCCTACCGGGAAAGGGCTGTAAATGTGCTCTAAAGTTGAACATGAAGATTTACAGTGGGATACTGTACTGTGACCTCCCACCTCAACATATCCGAGTACACACATGGTTAAGGCAGCACCCCCACAATTCTGATAAGTGGTCTGAGCAGCCAGATGAGCTGTTTTTGAGCTGTGGTTTGATAATAGTTATTAAAAGTTTTATCATTCAAATTTAGCTGGGTAGTTAATAACAAACTCAGAACACATTTATTTCCCCCCCGACTTTAAAATGAACAGACCAATGTTCGCTGCATTCCTTTGCCATATATTGGTCCTCCAATGAACAGGAACATGCAACAAACCACACAAGGCACTGGCAACTCACACAAGTCCAGATGACTTGTAGTATTTCCAAACAGGGCTTTGTAGATTGAGTGCAAATCAGTCTCTCTGCGCCCCAGTTGGGTTCAAGTGTCATCATTGCCATACGGTTGTTGTTGAATCATTGGCTCTTTTCAATTCGAGGAATAAGCTTGCATTTGATTTTCAATCCACTATGAAATTAATGTGATATAACATATCAATTAACAGTGCAACGACTCAAGTGTTAGTCTTATCCTATCTTATCCCTATTGGCTCTTTTCATTTAGAGGAATAAGGCTTGCATTTTATTTTCAATCCGCTATGAAATGAAAGTGACACCAGGTGTTAGTCTTGTCCTTTTCATCCCTATCGATGCTGCATTTTGGAAATACTTCACTTACTGTATAATCACAACCACGCTTGGATTACACATGTTGAAAAATGTTATCACCGTTACAACTTCTAATACGAGTTTCACACATAGAACTAACATTAGATTTGATGTGTGCATTTTCTGGTTGATACAATTACAGTGGCCTAGTAATAGGGAATAGAAAACTTTAAATACTTATCTTACAAAAACACAAGACTGTTCTGACAGCACAATATTGATGTAACTAAGAGATTTGCTGGGGGGAAAGGTTTTTCAATGCATATGTATATCAATGAACAAAAAATAACTGCTTTGTGCTGCAGATTTTAGAAAATGTCGGTTGCAATAGAATTCTGAGAGTAATCGACCAATCGGAATGTTCAGCGCTATAAGACCCAGCCCTGTGGTTCCTGTATTTGTGGAAAGTACCTACACCTGGGCATGGAATTTCTTGTGGATAAAATAATGTCCTCTGAACTTAATTTAGACCCTGGAATGAAAAAGGAACTCTGGTTTGTCCAATGATTCCTCCCACGCGTGTCTATGACAAACTGTGCATGAGTTAGGAAAGGGAGTTTGTGCGTGTGTGTCCTTGCCATGATCAAGCTTACCACAACGTTTGGTCATTTCACTTGAATCTGTTTAGAAGTGATTTCCACTTGGCATCAACAGATAATCAGCTGTTCCTTTGGCTCATAACCCACCTTTCCAGAAAGTCTTGTGCAAGTATGTGAATCCATTTGGAAATGATGCATGTTAGGCCACTCCCATTGCCACTCCCTCTTTTTGCCAATTGGCATGAACACACGAACGCACCTTCACACAGACAACACACACACACACACACACACACACACACACACACACACACACACACACACACACACACACACACACACACACACACACACACACACACACACACACACACACCTACACACACACACACACACACACACACACACACACACACACACACACACACACACACACACACACACACACACACACACACACACACACACACACACACACACACACACACACACACACTGTGGCCACTATAGGGTGGGGACATTTTGTGGACCGACCAACGGAGTGAGCTATAGAGATACTGGTCGCAGCTCAAAATAAAGATAACTTGACCTCACTGTATAAAATGACCTATTGTCACCACAAGGATAATCACAGCCTCATGAAACGTTAGACCCAGAAACAAGATACCTGGGCCATTCGGAGAGTGTATGGTTTGTCAATGTACCTTGAAAATGAGGGGGTTTTCAGAGCCATTTTCTCAACAAAATAAAACAGCACTTGCCATCTATCCATCCATTCATCCACCCATCCATCAACCTCAAGATCTGATGTACAGTAACCCAAGTTTGTGATCATCAGTGAACCGTCCCTTTCATGCTCTGAACTTTACACTTTTGAATTGGCAAAATTGGAAAACACAATGTTTATTACATGAATAGAAAATGTTGGCACATAGTGATAAGCCGCATCTCAAATGAATCTTCAGGATCCCAGCTTTTTTTTTTTTTTTATTATTATTGCAAAACAAAAATGATTAAAAGTCAGTACTCAACACACAATGCATAATGAAACCAACAATCAAGGTGGCTAAAATGACATGCAAGTACAGAAACAGAAAACAAAAAAAAGTCTATAATAATATTTTACCGTATACAGTGTATATCCAACGAAATTACCAATTATACAAATGCCTTATACAGGATATACCCCTAATACCTATTTTCTAAAACCCTACACACATATGCTCCAGCTCGAACCCCCCCTCCCGGACCCCTCCTTGGATAGTACCTCCATTATCCCTCACTCCTAACCAGACACTACCATTATAAGCTAGCTTTCATTCTCTCCACCACTTCTAACCACATTGACATTTTGGATTCGTTGAGACCCAGAATTCTTGCTGTAGATATTTCTTGATAAATCACATCGAGATATGTAAGAAACCAAACCTTCCGGCACATTTTTTCCGGTTGAAACCAGCGTGATGCGATCAGTTTTTTAGCTACTGTGATACCCGATAAAACCAATCTCTTTAGCTGTGGATTTACTACAAACTCAAAAACATCATTCAATAGTAATACAGAAGGGTGTACTGGTATATTCCAAGATACGAGTTTTGATAATTGTTGGGTCACATCTTTCCAGAATGCCTTAACTGGTGGGCAGTCCCAATACATGTGCATAAATGTCCCTTCGTCTCCATTTGTACATTGGGAGCATTTTGAGTCTTGTTTAAGGCCCATTCTGTTCAGTCTTATAGGAGTCAAGTATGTCCTGTGAATATAGTTAAGATTGATTTGTTGATGGTCCGGGTTCCTTGATGTAAGACGGACATTTGCCCATGCTTCTTGCCAATCAAAGTCACTTTCCAGGTCTGGTATATCCGTCCTCCAGACAGAGTCTAGTTGGAGGGTTTCATACGAGGACGTTAGTAATTGATAAGAAAAACCTGGTGGTATCTGTGGTGTTCAACTGGTATGTCTAATGGAACACAGTGAGACCTCAAACATAGGCGTAACTGTATGTAAAAAAGCCATGTGGACTCGGTGAGGTTAAACTTTGTGCATATTTCTCCATAACTACAAAAACCCTGGTTATTAAAAATATCCCCTAATGAGTGTATGCCTTGCTCTTCCCATATAGGGAATCTTATAGGTTTGTTAGGTGTGCTATGTCCTTCAGTCTATGTGGGGCTACTATGTTTTCTTCCAATTTTCTCCAGGATACCAATGCCTGGGGATCAAACCATATTGTCATTGGTCTTAATGTGTATGCCTTAAAATATTGGAAAAAATCTGGAACTGCCATGCCACCGTCTGCTTTATTTCTCTGTGCGGTGGATATTTTTATGCGAGGTGGTTTGTTATTCCAAATAAATTTGTATGTGGAGGAGTGTAATCTTTTCCAGTAACCCTCTGGAGGGGGTAACGGTAGCATTGAACTGATGAAGTTGATTCTAGGTAGTACATCCATCTTAACTATTGATACCCTTGCCTGTACTGAGTTTTTAAGTTTTGCCCACCTGTCCAGGTTGTCTTTGATTTTGTTCTGTATTTTTGTGTAATTGTGCTTCACCGTTTGTCTTATGGTGGGAAATATTTCCACACCCAAGCATCTAAAATGTTTTACCATGGGTATCTCACCTGGGAGGGTTGTATCTTTTTTTGCATGGGTGTTAAGTGGAAGGAAAGCCGACTTCGGCCAATTTATTTTAAATCCCGATAAATCACCAAAGTTCTCTATCAACTTGAGTAGATGAGGCAATGTGGTGTTGGAGCTTTGCATGAACAATATTACGTCGTCCGCATATACACTAATTTTATGTTGTGTGCCCTTGATTACGATTGGTTCTATGGATTGGGATTGTCTTATATATTGTGCTAAAGGCTCTATTGATAGATCGAATAGTCCGGGACTAAGAGGGCAACCCTGTCTGGCTGAGCGTGATACCGGAAAGATTTTGGAGATGAATGTACCTGTTGTAATCATGGCCGATGGGTCTTTGTATAATACTTTAATCATATCAATGAATCCTTTTCCTAACCCCATCCTTTCTAATACTGCCCATAGATACGACCATTCCAGCCTGTCAAAGGCTTTCATAGCATCCAGGGACAGCATCGCCTTAGGTATGGTGTCTTCTTTGTCTGCATCTAGTACGTGCAGTATTCGTCTTATGTTATCAGTGATCAGGCGACCTCTTATGAAGCCAGTTTGGTCCGGATGAACTAAAGACGTCATATGCTTTTGTAATCTGATGGCTAATACCTTAGAGTACAGTTTGACATCGGTTCCGAGGAGGCTTAAGGGTCTGTAACTACCGCACTCGGTGGGGTCTTTGTCTTTTTTGAGAAGGACTGAAATGAGTGCAATATTGTCGTGTTTATGGAAGCTCCCCTCCTTGACTGAGTATAAGATCATATTTAGTAATAAGGGTCCAATTATGTCCCAACAAGAAAGGTACATTTCTGATGGGATACCGTCTCTTCCAGGAGCCTTACCATTTTTCATTTCGGATATGGCCTTCTTGAGTTCCTCTAGTGTGATCGGTGCTTCTAACTGTTTAGCGTCATCCTCCGAAAGTTTAGGGAGAATAATTTGATTAAGATATGTGTCCATTTTGTTTTGATCAAAGGTCGTTTCTGATTTATATAAGTCGGAGTAGAATTCTTTGAATGTATCGTTTATTATTTTGGGGTCTGTTTCAAGTACTTGTTGTTTTCTAATGGCAGTTATATCTGCAAATTTTGCATTAATTCTTAATCGCATGGCTAATAGGTGACTAGGTTTATAACCTTGGGAGTACTGCTGTTGTCTTGTGCTGCGTATTTGCATTTCCGATTGTTGTCTGTATATGGCATTGATCTCTGTTTTTAGTACGTTAACTTGATTTTCTAGTCTAGTTGAGTTGTTGTATTTTAAAGAATTAAATAACGTTGAGTAAAGCGTTTCCAGTTCAGACAGTTTTGTGCATTGATTCTTGCGCATTATGGAGGAAAATCTATCAGTGAAATCCTTGATCATACCCTTTACCGACATCCATATTATTCTGGGGTCTTGCACCGAGTTTGCATTCTCCCGTAGGAATACTGTGAGAGCTTCTTTGAGTTGTGTAATGAATTCCTTGTTATTAAGCAGCATCAAATTAAAACGCCATCTTGGGGCCCGGGAAGATAGTATACCAAATGTTGCTTTTAGGAGTAAATAACAGTGATCTGATAGTGCATTGGGTATCATTTCCACTTCATATTTATCAAATAGTCTCGGGGATGCAAAGACATAATCAATTCTGGATAATGTGTTATGTCTCGCCGATCGACAAGAGTACTTTCGGGTTGTGGGATTAAGTGAACGCCATAAATCATTTACACCTGTAATCTTTGACCAATCCTTTAATGCTTTAGATGAATTTTTTTGTTCGCTGGAAAAGGCGAGGTAAGATTTGTCCATCCTTGGATTCCAAATGGCATTAAAATCCGCACCTATTATAAATGAGTAATCGGGATGGTTTAACATTTCATCGGTTAGTGTAGTGAAGAAACCCTCCTCGTACAAATTTGGGGCATATACCGCTGCCAACGCTATTTTCCTGTTATTGTGTACAATCCTAGCTATAGTTATACGCCCCTCCGCATCCGACCATACCCCCTTTAATTCGAAATTTAACTTACGTCTGACGACTATGGCTACACCTCGAGTTCTCGTACCAAAAGAAGAGTGACTAATATTATGGTATGTGTTATCCGCTAACGTATCTATGTCTTCCTCTAAAATGTGCGTTTCGCTTAGTAGAGCCACGTCCACATGTTCTTTTTTCATCAGTGTGAGCACGCTTTTGCGTTTGTGTTGTTTGTTTATCCCACCAGTGTTCCATATCATTATATTCAAACTAGCCATAATCTATGCATGTTTTTGTGTAGTTTTTGGTAATGCTTCTGGAGTGCGAAGCTACAATAGATGTACATCCAATTATTGAGGTCCCGTTGAGAGCCGAGCTTAAAAACATATATATATACAAATAAAAATCCCCTATTTTCCCCTCACCCAGAGAGTCGTACAGGCCTGTGTTCCAAAAACACATCCTCCGCATATGACTCCCTCCCTTAGGCCACCGGATTGCCCAAACTGAGCTTTGTAATCCTAATCTTCCTATGCTAATTGCCATAGGATCTAACATTTTCATTCTAATACAATAGAATGTCGCTTTTGATCTTGCGCCTTCCCTTACTGTAATGAAATATTATGAAAAATGAAAAAAAAAGAATAAACTTTCATCGATATATTCATTTGAACCCTCTACTAACTTATGTAGGAAACATCAGAAAAAAGGAAAAGATTGTAGAGAAACATTAACACCTTAATATGAAGAACAATGGGAAAGAACAATGTAAGATAAGAGAGAGAAAAAAAGATAAAAATAAGGAGTGAGAGATAGAATAAAACTCAACGTGGAGAAGCCACTAGAACAGAATTGAGTAATTAGATAAAAGAGAAAAACAGAGCCTTTTAGAGCAACAATGTGCCAATCTCTACATCAGTGGAGTGATTACTTAAATTGTTAGAATAACCTTGTTGTGCTCATACGTTTAGGTGTGGTTGATTTTTATTTTTTTTTTAGTTTTATTAAGGCCTGATTAAACTTCAGTCAATTGATCATATGCTTATACACACTGGATGTTAATGTTAGAGTTGCAAGCCTTCGTTGTTATGGTGCATTATATTCTAGAAGGTTGTAGAATACACTAGTATATACTAACAGACTGTTGTTATGTTCCAGAATGATCTTCCTACCCAGGGTTCATGACTACTAGTATTTTCGGGAGATTTCTAAGTGACCCAGAGCAGTCGAGCGATAAGCCCAGAATATTCCAGATTGTTCTTATTGTCAATGATATGTTCTTGTCTCCACGGAGACCAGAGGTCTGAAAATATAATGCATTACGAATCATATTATACACAATATGCCTTGGTGTAGCCGGCATGCATATCATCTGCTACTTTTGTTGAGCCCAGATAAAGTCATTCTAATACTGATATACACAGAGAAAGAGAGAGATGAGAAGGCTTATCTGTTTTCAGACAGTGTTTCGTTCTGCCTTGGGGGTTCTGCTCCATGTCGATTCCAGTATTCCTCGGCTTCTTTAGGCGTGTGTAATCCTACCCTACGGCTGTCCCTGCCCACAATCGATAACAGCGCCGGGTATGCTAGCCTTGGTCTGAGGCCAGACATGAACAATTTCTGCATCACCTCCTTGTAGGGGAGACGCCGAGCGATGGCCTCTTTGCAAAGATCCTCGTAGATAAATATTGAGTGTTCACCATGTTTCAGCTTCCCCCTTTGGATGCGAGCAATTTTGATGATGTCATCTCTTATTGCCGTCTTCCGCAGAGTAACAATGATGACTCTTGGCCCGTTGCTTCTTTGATCCCGAGTACCGATTCTGTAAGCTTGGTCCACTGTCGGCACTGTGTTTAGAAAGTTGTTACCCAAAATCTCTGATAGCACTGTTGGAAAGTTGTTGTCTGCGCAATTGACTGCTTCATCAATTCCTACAATGCGGATGTTATTTCGCCTGTAGTAGCGTTGAGTTTCGAGTAGCCTCTCCATCGCTTCATCTTTAACATCTTGTATTTTCCTCCGGCATGCCTCTTCCACCCTTTTTATCTCCTTTGTTACCTCTGTCATGCC
Organism: Notolepis coatsorum; assembly: GCF_963971535.1. Taxonomy (NCBI): domain Eukaryota; kingdom Metazoa; phylum Chordata; class Actinopteri; order Aulopiformes; family Paralepididae; genus Notolepis; species Notolepis coatsorum. The sequence continues at coordinate 176,203,616 of NC_140169.1, forward strand.
AACGCTGATGGTGTTCTCGTTCACTTTGACTGCCCGTGTAATATCTGTCACCGTATTCTCCACTGTCGTGATTCGCTCTGACTGTACAGCGACCGCTTTCTTAACTTCTTCTAATTTAGCATCGATGTGTTCGAATTTAGAATCGATGTGTAATTTGAAAGCGACCATCTGTTCTTTCATCAGGATAGTCAGTGAGTTGAAGTCGGGTGGTGTAATTGCACTGCTTGTGTCAGTTGGTGATATGGGTGCAGTGAGGGATCCGATGGATTTGTTTGCAATTATCTTCTCAAAATCACCTGCTTTATCTCTCACGGTACTTTTTCCTGTCGTTCCTGTTATGTTGACATCTATTGTCTCCCTCTCGGGGCCAATAGTCGATGGTCCCGGTGTATTCTCCTCTATATTCCCCTCGTCTGGGCTTGTCACCGACGGATCTGCAGCAACGTCGCCTGTTATTTTTTTTGAACGTTTTCAATCTGCGCCATTGGGATTGCTGTTTCTTGTTTCTTTCCAATCTTTTTCTTTTCCTTATCCATGATGTCTTTTGATATAGTTAGTAGAAGGTCTTATCAATACATACGATGTGGTCTAATCTCTTTTGGTATTGTCCAAATAAGGTTTTTAAACTAAATTAACGTTAACGGGAGCGGAGCTATTACCAAATGCTACATAATGCAGCTAAACCGGAAGTCAGCTCTTTTTTTTGTATCTACTTTTTCTCCTCCTTTTTTCTGTATTTTTTCTCCCATCCCAATTTAGTCGTTATGCCAATTCCCCCCTCCCCTTCCTGGTCATTGCGCGCATTTGTCCCCCACTTGTCGGTCTAGGGAGGGTTGATAGATACTATCACATGTCCCCTCCGATACATGTGGAGTCAGCCAGCCACTTCTTTTCACCTGACAGCGAGGACTCTCACTGGGGGAGCGTAACGTGTGGGAGGCTCACACTACTTCCCCTAGTTCCCTCCGTCGCTGAGCAGGCGCCCCGACCGACCTGTAGGAGTCGCTGTTTACAACGACCAGGATACACACCCCACCGGCTTCCCACCCGCTAACACTGCCAATTGGTTAGTATGGATGACTGACCAAGCCGGAGGTACCGCTGACAGCTGGATTCGATACCAGTGTCTCTGCGGTGGTAGGCAGGCTCTTAGTCTGCTGCGCTACCCAGCCGCCCTAGGATCCCAGCTTTCTTTCTGATGTGTTAGAAGAACACTTTGTTGTTGTATTTCCTGTTGACCTAAACCATCAAACTCATGTTAGACACCCTGTTGGAGACTTTTTCTAAAAAGGACCCAGGACTCTGCCGCCCTAAACATCAACTCTAGGGATGCCCCTGGTTCATTGAATGGGCTTCATGTGACACAATTTACTACGGCAGACCAAGTTGATTTGGCGTTAAGCATTTGGGCCGGTCCAAGGCTGAGGAAACTCCTAAAAATGCCAAAATATGGCTGATTGTTCAATGAGGGACTCTAAATCTTTTAGAAGCTGTTGAGCCTCTGCTTTGATTTGTACACTGTAGTCTATATCCTAAAATGTCCCTTTGGTATACTGATGACATCAATATGCATTATTTAACCTCGCCCTAGCCCTATTTTCTGAAAATCCGCCTAAAAATACATACCTAAGTAAATGGAAGATTTCTCCACTTCTACAAGGTCCATTAGCATGTTCTTGGTATCCAGGGACATATATGGATCTCAGGGAATGTATTCCCAGTGTCAGAAATATTGTGTCTGTTACTAGGCTTGAGTAAATTGTAATGAAACAAAGGAGAATATAGATTATGATTTTTGATGGTGAATAACACGATGATGAAAATGACCAGACATGAGAAACTGCCACTGAGCTTGTTTAGCACCTTCTTGAGATCATGTGTACAAGAAATCTAAGGAAATTAATGAAGGGAAGATGATTAAACAGAAGGTTTTGTAGATACAGTACTGAATTCTGCCACCCGGACACATGCAATTTGAAATATTATTATAAAATATAGAATATCAGGCCTATAAATTACCTTATTATAGCCAAGTTGCACATCTATGGATCCTCTTTCTAATGGCAGAGTTCAATCTGGATTTAGTATCACCAGCAAGAACCGTGAATGAAATCTACTGTACAGTTACTTCTTTATAATGGAAACTGCTCCGCCATTTTTCATCAGATTGCAACGCAGATTTTTGCTAAACGTTCACAGAAAGGTAGATAAACTAACTGCATTCTAATTTATGCCAATAACGTTCAGTTTTGTGGTAGATAATCCCGAAAAATAAGAGAAATAAAATGTTTTATCCACAAGTAATTTGATTGACAGGAGCTGGCTTGAGCTGGGTATTGTCGTTTTTCGAAATTCCAACCGGCATTCGAAAGCTCAAGGTCTCGTCTCCTCATTTTACTACAAACAAAATGGTGGCGTGGATTTTTTAGCGTCTATATTCGCCTGTAACCAAATACATTTCCACAACTCATATTTCACAAATAACACTTTAACCTATTGGTAAACAAACGTATTGCTGAAAATATTTACTATGACTGCTGTTTTGACAGGGTTAGGGTCTTTACTCTGTAATTCACTGGCTACATTTGAGGGGAAAAAAACGCAACATTCATTCATACAGTCTGGAGAGATGGATTTATGGCTTGGGTCCAGTACCGGACCCGTCGGGCTTAAGAGGTTAAAAAGATTGGTAGAAATACATGGTAAACATGTCCAGTCCTTGAAGATTGGAGACATTTCAGGGATATACTCTTTGCTGTTGGCCACGTAATTGTAGTTTCAAAATGTTTAATACTGTTGAATAGTGTGGTCTTATTGATGATGGTGGGTTTGGTACAGTAGGCCCCCATGAGGACCTATTTCAGTACAGGGCCCCCATGGTAAATTGACAGCATTGTAGCCTATAGTGCTTTTATCCAAATCGTATGCCTCACATTGATCCATTCACTCACACATTCACACACCGACGGCAGAGGCATCCATGAAAGGTGCCGACCTGCTCATCGGGAACAGTTAGGGGTTAAGAAGGGAACCTTCAGTTTACCAGATGACCGCTCTACCTCCTGAGCCAATGTCGCCCCCATAAGGCCCTGTGTCAGTACAGCTGTGGCGCGATGTCTTTCTGCACCTAGCAGATAAGAACACATCATGACGTCATGATGCTTGGCAGTAGAAAGGTCTTAGGACACCTTGTGGCTTTCTGGAACTTGATTTACTTCCTCAGTTGACAAACCTCACCTGGTGACTGATGACACTGACCGGTAAATATTGTGACAGCGAGTCTCAGTTGCCAAACAACATCCTGTCACGTTATTAGGATCCTGAAACGAACACATGATAGACGTGTGCATCCAGTATACACACCAAACAACATCAATTATTTGATGATTCTGTTCATTAACAACGCAGGTTATTAAAGAACAAGCTAGCGCTCTCGTTCAGTCAACAAAAAACGACTTAATTTTTTTCTGGTACGAGGGGCTGGATGGTGTGACAGATGGTTGGAGTCAAACTTCTACTTCAAGTGTGTTCAAAGGGTTCTCACCATATGTGGCATCAGTGACTACAGAGCCACATATGAGCTTGGAACGGGCCAAGAGGGTTCGCTGAAACACGGCCGCACCACCTGCTGCTCTTGTGTAGCTCTATTTAAAAAAGCTTCACAGGAACTCAAAGTCTGCGGCTTAGTTTCTGGTGTGTGTGTGTGTGTGTGTGTGTGTGTGTGTGTGTGTGTGTGTGTGTGTGTGTGTGTGTGTGTGTGTGTGTGTGTGTGTGTGTGTGTGTGTGTGTGTGTGTGTGTGTGTGTGTGTGTGTGTGTGTGTGTGTGTGTGTGTGTGTGTGTGTGTGTGTGTGTGTGTGTGTGTGTGTGTGTGCGTGTACATGTCTGTTGTATTTTCCACATGTGTGCGTGCGTACGCTGTGCTTTGTTGTGTTTGAATGTGTACGTTTCTATTGTGCGCGTGTGTTTGCACACGTACGTTTATGTCGCGCAGTGTGTGTGTGTGAGTCTTCTCCATATGCATGCGTTTGTGACACCTGTTCCATGTGGCATTTCACAGGCGTGCCAGCCAGGAGACCTCCAGCAAATGTCTCAAAAGGGACCTACCTTGGAAGGCCATGAAAGACACATTTTGAACTGGCCTTTTTTTGTAGATTCAAGCGCAGCGATGGCTGTTGGTGGTTTGGAGCATCAACAAACCTGACACTTCTCTGGCCATTGATCGTCACATTATCAGATCTGCGCTCATTGATTTTCCACATCCCTGAAATACATTTTTGGGTTTCTAAATGAACAAATATTAAATGGGTTTTTGAAGAGGCACATTGTGACACATCTGTTCAACAACCCATCAAATGCTTGTATGAACTCCATTATACACGATAACCTTATTTTAAAAAGCTAAATAAAACAGTATTTAGGGCATGTTTTGTACCTTTGGGACTTGCAAGGACAATAATTGGTGTATAAAGGTGCATTTAAGTAACGTTTTTGTAAAAATGTAAGTACAATTATCTCTAGGCTAAATGCTCTGTGACCTCTGGGAATTGCAGAACAAAATGGTTGATTTCTCCCGCCACGCGTTACCTTTCCCTCTCAACTAAAAGTATGTGTATTTGATCATGTATTTTTTTAAGGCTAAAGTTCTAAGAGTCGTCCCTCTCTCTATACACAAGCCATGAAGTGCTCTTTGATGCAAAGGCATAATGGCATAAACAGCATCCTGTTGGCTTGTTCATTTTTTTCTCTTCAATAATAAATTATTCCGCTTGACTATCCTCCAGAGAAGTTTTTCTGAAAAAGAAAGAAAATTTGACTTGTCCACTTAATGTATTATTTTCACAATTAAAAAGCCAAAGAATTACCCTTTGGGCGTCTGTTCGAGTCTAGATATCGCTCCCAGCTCCGGCCCAACCATGCTATTCCGCGCCACGCTGTGTCTGAATAACCAATCACTCCCGTTATCTGCCCTGGTTGACTCAGGGGCCGACGAGAACCTCATCGATGCCGGAGTAGTCTCCCGTTACAACATCGCTACTGACGCCTTGCCGATACCCCGTGACGCCCGGGGGTTAAACGGGAAACTTCTTACGCGGATTACTCGCCACACCGTGCCCCTTCGCCTTCTGTTATCCGGGAATCACAGCGAGAATATTCGGTTTCACGTTACCAACTCTCCCCACAATCCCATTGTCCTGGGCATGCCTTGGCTCAAGTTACACAATCCCGTTATCAATTGGCCTACCGGCCTGGTGACCAGCTGGAGTGCCCACTGTCACGTCGCTTGTCTGCAGTCGGCTCGGCCGCCACTAGAGGGCGCCGGTTCGCACCCCCCCAAGGAGAACATAGATCTGTCTGCAATTCCGCCGGCCTACCGCGATTTTAAAGCAGTTTTCAGCAAACAACAGGCTCTCTCCCTGCCTCCCCATCGCCAATACGACTGCGCCATTGATTTACTCCCCGGGGCGCCACTCCCCGCTAGTCGCCTGTTCAACCTCTCGCGCCCAGAGAGAGAATCAATGGAGAAGTACGTTAACGAATCCTTGGCCTCTGGCATAATCACCCCCTCCAACTCTCCTGTCGGCGCAGGATTCTTCTTCGTTTCCAAGATGGATCGTTCCCTTCCCTGTATCGATTACCGGGGTCTCAACAACATCACGGTAAAGAACAAATACCCCCTACCTTTAATCGACTCTGCTTTTGAGCCCCTGCAAGGTGCCACCATCTTCACAAAACTGGACCTCAGGAACGCCTACCACCTTGTCCGCATGCGGGAGGGAGACGAGTGGAAGTCGGCCTTCAAGACACCATTTGGCCACTTCGAGTACAAAGTAATGGCCTTCGGCCTTACCAACGCTGTCTTCCAGGCCCTCGTCAATGACGTTCTCCGTGACGTACTCCACCGCTCCGTATTCGTCTACTTAGACGACATCCTGATCTTCTCCCGCTCCATGGAGGAGCATGTCCAGCACGTCCGCCGGGTCCTCCAGCATCTTCTAGAGAACAAGCTGTTCGTCAAGGCGGAGAAGTGTGAGTTCCACGTCTCCTCCATCGGCTTCCTCGGCTACATCATAGAGGGCGGCAAGATCCGGGCGGACCCCGAGAAGATCAGAGCGGTGTCCGACTGGCCCCGTCCCACCAACGTCAAACAGCTCCAACGCTTCCTGGGATTTGCCAACTTTTATCGGCGCTTCATCAGGGACTACAGCCTGGTCGCGGCGCCCCTCACCCAACTCACCTCGCCTTCGGTGCCCTTCGTCTGGTCCGACGCAGTGGATTCCGCCTTTGCCGAGCTGCGCCGGCGCTTCACCACCGCTCCCATCCTCGTCCAGCCGGACACATCCCGCCAGTTCGTGGTGGAGGTGGACGCCTCCTGCACCGGAGTAGGGGCGGTTATTTCCCAGCGCTCTGCCACCGACCAGAAGCTGCACCCCTGCGCCTTTTTCTCACGCCGCCTAACCCCAGCCGAGGTCAACTACGACATCGGGAACCTGGAGCTCCTGGCGGTCAAGCTAGCCCTGGAGGAATGGAGGCACTGGCTGGAGGGATCGGAGGTCCCCTTCCTGGTTTGGACGGACCACAAGAACCTCGCCTACATCTCAACGGCCAAGCGCCTGAACTCTCGCCAGGCTCGCTGGGCGCTGTTCTTCGCTAGGTTTAACTTCACCCTGACCTACCGGCCTGGTTCCAAGAACACCAAGCCAGACGCCCTCTCCCGGCAGTTCGTCCCTGAGGAGGGGCCCACACACCCCGACACCATCCTTTCCACTTCCTGTCTGGTGGCCACCGCCACCTGGGAGATCCAGTCCATCGTCAGGGAGGCACAGCGTGCCCAGCCGGACCCAGGTAACGGTCCACCTAACCGGCTTTTTGTCCCTGACCTCGTCCGCTCCCAGGTGCTCGAGTGGGTTCACGCTTCCCGGTTCGTGTGCCACCCGGGGATCGACCGGACACTATCCCTGCTGAAGAGGCACTTCTGGTGGGTCACCATGAGAGAGGACACCCGCGCTTTCGTCCTGGCGTGCACCGTGTGTGCTCGTGCGAAGGCCTCCCATCGACCGCCCGCCGGGCTCCTTCGTCCGCTCCCAGTCCCCGGTCGGCCCTGGTCGCACGTCGCCCTGGACTTCGTCATAGGCCTTCCCCTCTCACACGGTAACACTGCCATCCTCACCATTGTTGACCGTTTCTCAAAGGCTGTGCACTTCGTTGCTCTTCCCAAACTCCCCTCTGCTGCAGAGACTGCTGACCTGATGGTACTCCACGTCTTCCGGCTCTATGGGATCCCGGCTGACATCGTCTCCGACAGGGGCCCTCAGTTCATATCCCAGGTCTGGAGGGCTTTCTGTCGGGCTCTGGGGGCCACGGTCAGCCTCTCCTCTGGGTTCCACCCACAGACCAACGGCCAGTCGGAGCGGGCCAACCAGGACCTGGGATCCGCACTCCGCTGTGTGACAGCCCGGGACCCCTCCGGCGAGAGCGCCTTCCTGCCATGGGTTGAATACGCCCACAATTCCCTGTCTTCGGCGGCCACAGGTCAGTCCCCCTTTGAGTCATCTTTGGGCTACCAACCCCCGCTGTTCCCTGCCCAGGAAGAGGAGATCGCCGTGCCGTCGGTGCAAGACCATCTCCGTCGCTGCAGGACGAGCTGGTCCGGACTGCGGACCAGAACCGGCGCTTCGCCAACCGCCACCGGACCCCGGCTCCTGCCTATGTACCAGGTCAGATGGTATGGCTCTCGTCTCGGGACCTGCCACTCAAATCCGTCTCACGGAAGCTAACCCCCCGTTTCGTGGGGCCCTACAAGATCCTGTCCCTCATTAATCCCTCTGTTGTCAAGCTCCAGCTCCCCCCCCATATGCGCATTCACCCTTCCTTCCATGTCTCCCAGCTCAAACCGGTGGTCTCCAGTCCCCTGTCTCCCCCTGCTCCAGAGCCCCCTCCTCCGCTGGTGATAGACGACCACCCGGCCTATGTGGTCCGGGAGTTTCTGGCCGTGCGGCGACGCGGCCGCGGCTTCCAGTACCTGGTCGACTGGGAGGGCTACGGCCCGGAGGAGCGGAGCTGGATCTCCCGGTCGATTATCCTGGACCCGGAACTCGTCCGGGACTTTCATCGGGCTCACCCTGACAAGCCTGGGCCGCCGGGAGGCGCCCGTCGAGGGGGGGGTACTGTCATAATCACAGCACGGGCCTACTTCACTCCCCCTCCTTTTCCCCTCACGTCCTCCACACGCTCCTCTTCATCCCCCTCTCCATCCACTGCGCACTCCTCCTCATCCTCTCTTTCTCCAGTCACCCCTTCCTTCACCCTCATACGCCCAGCTGTATTCCATCCCCCTAATTCACACGCGGTCAAGCACCCCACTCTCCACAGCTGCACTCAATCCTTCCCTGATGGGGGGACTATTTCTACACCTCGACGCTGACCAGAAGCTGTCGTGGTATTAATTACCACTGCCCAGGTACGACGTCTCTATCGAGCTCTGCTGCTAGATACCCACCGTGTATTTGCTCGCTCTAACCCATTTCTCTCCTGTGCCCCAAAGGACCGCCGTCCCTGCCTGGACGTCACCTGTTCCCGAAGAGGAACACTTGTTCTCCCGCTGCAACCCAGCAGCTCCCAAGACAAGCACCAGGACCGCTTGCTCGCTCACTGCCGCCACGGCAGCCACAAGACAGAACATAACCCTGTTCTATTTCCCCCCAATTCCTGTGTTGCTCAATTGACATTAAACACCCTTGAAACCGCTCCTATCTCTTCTCGTGTATTCAGCAATTGGGCTGTGCTCCAGACCCCAGTTCTCACAGAAAGAGGATTTCACCCATCTAATGAACACACTAGACTAGACAAATATCCATCAGTGGACCAATTGCATGCTTTTGCAGAGGACAAGAAGCCTTCCGTCGACTCCTTCAGACATTAAGCACCCCCCACAGCCCAAATTTTTTTTATAGTCGACTAATAGTACAAAATACAAATCCTTAGTCGGGGACAGCCCTAATATATATATATATATATAATTCTTGCTGTGTTCTTTTCAACACTTTCCCCAGGGCTGTGTCTGTTAGTTTAAGATTCTTTGTGTTCTCTCACCCACTCTGTACCTACAGTTACTGTACAGGCCTCCAGTGTGGGGGGGGGGGGGTCGTTTTCTCCCTTTTGAAGATTAAAGGAAGCGCCCCAGATGAAGTTCAATACAAACACCTATGAAGCGAGGAATTTATGATGACTTGCTTCTTGCAGCCGCTTTAATCTTGCTAAAGAAAACAACACTAATAGCTTCCTTTTCCGACCACTTGGTGACTACGCAGAGCCTGGCTCTCAGCCCTGGTGTGGACTTTCCAGACACAAAAGAAGGCTTGGCCCTCTGTCAGCGCTCCTCCCTCCATGTCCAAGTTTTCACAACCATAATTGTTACTTAAAATATGCCCCCCCTCACCTCCCCTTTCTATGAGCGAAGGGGGAAAAAATAACTTTGTTATTATTGTCCCTCTCTCGCTTCCTGGTATGAAAACGCCTCGACTTCTAAGTTTTGTTTCATCCTACTTGGTATCCTCTGTGTCTTGTTAAAACCGAGGAAAGTTTCCTGCCATGGTTGTCTGCGTATTTTAACAGACCGTTCCCTCCACTTGATACAAGTTGAAGTTCCTCCCCAAGCAGACCTCTTGCCTCGTGCACGAGTTCTGAACTGAACCCGAGACTTTCTTTCCTGCTGTCTCTGCGACCCGTGCGACGGTGTACAGTTCAGTGGAGTGTTTTTCGCCCGTCGCCCCGCTACAAGCAGACAGAATGTTTTGAATAAGCCTTCCTCGGGATTTCCTCTTAACTGCAATCTGGCTCTAATGTGCATTAGTCATAAACAGTGGCTGGCACCAGATACAGACGGAGTCCCAGCCCACACATACGATAGCACAGAAGACATCTCATATCACCGCCGCCCGGCCCCAGCCCGACTGGTGCCTTTTACAAATCAAACAGTCTATTCTGTGACTCTCGCTCGCTGTGCATGACTTCATTAGTAACCTCCGTGGCTTTAGGGTGATGGTGTGTCTCCTGTGACGAGGGGAAGAAAAGAGAGAGAGGGTGAGAGAGAGAGAGAGAGAGAGAGAGAGAGAGAGAGAGAGAGAGAGAGAGAGAGAGAACCTTTTTCACAGGCCTCACATTCTGCACTAAATCCAGCAAAACACAGATCTCTCCAAGCAAAACACATTTGGTCATAGCTCACGGACGTTACCTTGCAGACGTATTATATACCCTTTCAAAGCATCGGGGGGTGGGGGGGGGAGGTTGTGAGTCAACATTATCTATTATAGCATGTCTCTAAAGTGGGAGGTAAGGGCGTGTCGTTCACGACGCATGAGGCCTTGAACAACAAGAAATATAAAGCCGTCTGAGTCCCCTTTGGTTTTTTGATTTGTTGCGTCAGTGACCTGGCACCCAGATACCCCCTACCTACTCTGTCTGCATTCTTTGTTTCTGGCTGCCAACACAAACCTAAATCTCTCTGCACCACCGCCGCCACCACCACCAACCACCGCCGCCACCGCCACCACCTACAGTATGCCTCCCTCTGTTTTTAACGCCTTCTGTCTGTAGGTTGGGGGGGGGGGGGGGTGGAGGACGTCTCTTTTCTCTCTCTCTCTCACTCCCTGACCACCGTTTCTTTTATTAATTTCCTTCGTTCTCTCTGTCTGTCTTTCTTTCTTTCTTTTTTTTTCTTTCTTGAGATACCAAGCGGGAGTAATGTCTCTCTCTCTCTCTGAAGAAACAAAAATACATGAAGCAGTAACAGGATGACTACAGCCACTCCCACACAGGGCTTAAAAAAGGGATCTTGCCCATCTGACAGCGTTTAGCAGAAGGGAGTGTACCTTTTCAAACAAGAACTCTTCCCAATAAGTTCTAAGAAAATGCAAGAATGTGTGTAAACCTCTCCGAGTGTGCTTTTCAACGTTGTCAATCTCAGCCAAATCTCTCCTTCTTTCATCACGGTCTCTGCGGCGATGTTAGCCATTGTTCCGCGAGACATCTTCCGTGTTCCGTTTTCCCATACAAACGAGTGGGCGGACGTGTCCCATATCGCCGGTATTATTAGAAAGTGTTGAGAAATGTTCACAAACAATAGAAATGCTTTGACATAGTTCAACGCCCTCTGTGGTTTTGCGGTACGTCTCGGCGAGGGGGGGGAGAGTCTCGTATCATTTGTATCAAATACTTCATCCGCTCATCTATAAAAGGTATACTAGTACATATGCCCCCCGTCGCCTGGCAAGGTACCATAACAACCCCGATTTTGCATGGTAAGCGTGATACAGTTTAGCCCTCTTGGATGTTGGAGGACCAGAGATAGATATACCCCAGCCACGCCACTGTTGCTGGGAAGCCTCCAAGAACAACAGCGGGACACAGAACATGACCCTGCTAGGACGTCCTGACCCGACTCCAATTCCTGGGTAAACACAGTGAGGCTAAAAAACGTCCAGACGTCAGACTAGACCATAAACAAGCTCCTCTCTAGATAGCGGCTGAAAATAGGACGTTTTTTTGGGGTGGTTTTTTTTCTTTTTTTCTATCCTCACCTTGGGGGTTTGGCGTGATAATATTCTATGCCCATCAATTACCATATTAGTATTTTCGTGGGCGAGGACTATCTCCCGTGTGTGCGGACCTTAGCAGGAGACGCCATTCCCTGTCAGCGGACAATAAATGTGCGAAGTCCCGCAGAGTGGTAAAACAATAACTATGACACTCTGACTGGAATTTCTATGAGGCCCCAGTGGAACGTTTCGCTCTTTCAAGGTAAGTAATATGGATCAAGAACAACAACCATAAAGGGAGTCCCCAGGCTGCCTTTTTCGCCTCCCACTCCAACCTCCCAGGTTACAGCACACATTTACATTGGCTCCGGCTCCCCTGGCTTAGCAGTTAAGAAGGAACACCTGACCTGTGATAGCCGGTAATCTTACTCTCCGAGCGCTGCTCCACCACCTACAGACTCCGGCACAACTGGTGATATTGTGTGCTGCTCGCTTATCCTGTGTGTGTGTGTTTGTGTCTGTGTGTCTGTGTGTCTGTGTGTGTGTGTGTGTGTGTGTGTGTGTGTGTGTGTGTGTGTGTGTGTGTGTGTGTGTGTGTGTGAGTGCGTGCGTGCGTGCGTGCGTGCGTGCGTGCGTGCGTGTGTGTGTGTGTGTGTGTGTGTGTGTGTGTGTGTGTGTGTGTGTGTATGTGTGTGTGCGTGTGCGTGTGCGTGTGCGTGTGTGTGTGTGTGTGGGTCTGTGAGTCTTTTTCAGAGGGGCTCGTCTTGGCTGCGGTGGTACGGTAATCATCTATGTCGAAGAGATTCCCAGTCAGTCGACCTCCGAAATCCAGCGGATACGCCCTGCTGCAGCCGTGTCTCTCACAAAGATACACTTTGATGTGGGGGAAAGAAATACGTATGTATTGATGCGTGTTGATCGACCTGAGAGCAATGTTTGCTATGAATTGCTTTGATAAGATTATGAACATGTTTATTACAGTGCACAGTCAGTGGCATGGTTTGGACAACATAAAGAGAAGACACCGGTAACATTGTAGGCTTCTCTGTGATGGTAGCTCTCATTGGTGTCAGTGTCATTATTATTTTTGGGCATGATTTTTGGTCTACCCGTTCCCCAGAGGCCAAGGTCAAAGGTCGGTGCCAGTTACCACTAATACACTGTAAAAATGTAATTAAATTTAAAAAATCACAAGTCGTCTCAACTTTTTTCAAGCAAGCATTTTGTATTGTTTTTTTGGTTGTTGTTGTTGTTGTTGTTGTTGTTGTTGTTGTTGTTGTTGTTGTTGTTGAATCAATGAAACAGGAAAGGATGGATATCAATTATCAAGTTCATATCACTTGGTTTATTCACAAAAAATAAAGTTATTTTTGCATTAGCTTTTTTGTTGTTGTTGACTAAATAGGTCAACTAAATAAATAAACCTGATAATAGACACTCTGCTATTTGGTTCATTAATCAATAAATAAATAAATAAATAAATATAATTCAAAAAGCTTGTTTTAATGACGCTATGTCATGCTTAGACTTAGAAAAGATCGTATGACTCCATTGGAAAGTTCCAAAACTTGTGACGTGAGCATAAGAATGTATCTATAGAGTGCAATAGTGTGATTAGATGTTGGCGAGAGAACAATTGAGAATTTATATTTGGAGTGGTGTGTGTTGCTTTGTTTACTGCCGAAACGTACATGAAGACTATGGGGGGGGGGGGGAGGAATGGATGTTTATTTGATGTACATAAAATGAAAACCTTGATCAAAAAGCTTGTTTGGAAATATAAGGCGTTACAATTTATGATTTTGTACAGTGCAGTTCCAACCCTGACTTTATCACCAAATAGCGGTACTTAATTCTTCTTCTTTTTTATGCACACACCCTTCTCTCTGCATTACAACCTTGAGGTTATACTGTAATTGGGCAATGGCAGCCTCTGGCAAGATGGAGTATCTACAGAATCTACAGTGTTTAAACTACGGTGTGTCCAACAAAATAGGGAGATAAGTGAATTAAGTGGATACGGACCACTAACCTACAGTAGCGGTTGGCCAAAAACACCTCTCCTGGAGATTTAAGCTAGGCTAGTGGTCGGTATCCACTTCCATTCATTTGTGCTAAGGTAGGCTACTGTAGCTCGCGGCTGGATAGCTTTCTACTGAATGCACAGAGTGGAAATTGGTATTTATCTTCTTGACGGTAAGTACATTTCCCATAATGTTGGCATGTTCCTTTAAGCCATTGAGAAGACCGTGAGAATTGTGCATTTGAAACCCTGCTAGAACTCGAGCACACCATATCCATTTTATGAAGGAAAACTACTACTTACTCTCCAATGTTAGTAATTTTTTTTTTTTTTTTTTTTTTTTTTTTGTCATATTTATATAAAATGTTGGCAGCGTCCTACTCTCCATACAAACCTCTAGTTGTGCCAGAATCTCAGTTAAACAGACATTATGAGGAATGGCTAAAAATAATGACATATGTAATACATTCTTGACCAGATTTTTCATTATTTCAATAGCCACATACACCATACACAAGCTCTTGAGTACACACACTGGTTATGCCGACATCTGAAAAGGAACAACTCAAATAAATTTGTATCTCCATCTGTCGTAACTTTATATAGTCTAAATCCCATGATGATTTTTTAATAATAAACATAATGACCATCTGGACCCTCCAACTCTATGATGACCACACCATCTCAGATGCCATTTGTAGTCTTTTAGAAATGCTCAGTAGAGGATCATATGTGCCAAAGGCATTGTTATAATTATGACCAACTCACAGACTTATTAACCTGCACAAACGTACGTCGACTAGACAGCCAATATGACAAATTGTCGTTAGTATTTATCCAAATGTGTCTAGCATTCTTGTTTTACTTATTAGATTTGTTATATGCATGGAAATGCATACCACACCAACAGACCACTACCAGACCACTACCACACCAACACGACCCCTCCAGACCACTACCACACCAACACGACCCCTCCAGACCACTACCACACCAACAGACCACTACCAGACCACTACCACACCAACAGACCACTACCACACCAACACGACCCCTCCAGACCACTACCACGCCAGCACGACCCCTCCAGACCACTACCACACCAACAGACCACTACCACACCAGCACGACCCCTCCAGACCACTACCACACCAACAGACCACTACCACACCAGCACGACCCCTCCAGACCACTACCACACCAACACGACCCCTCCAGACCACTACCACACCAACACGACCCCTCCAGACCACTACCACACCAACAGACCACTACCACACCAACACGACCCCTCCAGACCACTACCACACCAACAGACCACTACCACACCAACAGACCACTACCAGACCACTACCACACCAACAGACCACTACCACACCAACAGACCACTACCAGACCACTACCACACCAACAGACCACTACCACACCAACACGACCCCTCCAGACCACTACCACACCAACAGACCACTACCACACCAACACGACCCCTCCAGACCACTACCACACCAACAGACCACTACCAGACCACTACCACACCAACAGACCACTACCACACCAACAGACCACTACCACACCAACAGACCACTACCAGACCACTACCACACCAACAGACCACTACCACACCAACACGACCCCTCCAGACCACTACCACACCAACAGACCACTACCAGACCACTACCACACCAACAGACCACTACCACACCAACAGACCACTACCAGACCACTACCACACCAACAGACCACTACCACACCAACACGACCCCTCCAGACCACTACCACGCCAGCACGACCCCTCCAGACCACTACCACACCAACACGACCCCTCCAGACCACTACCACGCCAGCACGACCCCTCCAGACCACTACCACACCAACAGACCACTACCACACCAGCAGACCACTACCACACCAACAGACCACTACCACACCAGCACGACCCCTCCAGACCACTACCACACCAACAGACCACTACCACACCAGCAGACCACTACCACACCAACAGACCACTACCACACCAACACGACCCCTCCAGACCACTACCACACCAACACGACCCCTCCAGACCACTACCACACCAACACGACCCCTCCAGACCACTACCACACCAACACGACCCCTCCAGACCACTACCACACCAGCACGACCCCTCCAGACCACTACCACACCAACACGACCCCTCCAGACCACTACCACACCAACAGACCACTACCACACCAACACGACCCCTCCAGACCACTACCACACCAACACGACCCCTCCAGACCACTACCACACCAACACGACCCCTCCAGACCACTACCACACCAACAGACCACTACCACACCAACACGACCCCTCCAGACCACTACCACACCAACACGACCCCTCCAGACCACTACCACACCAGCACGACCCCTCCAGACCACTACCACACCAACAGACCACTACCAGACCACTACCACACCAACAGACCACTACCACACCAGCAGACCACTACCACACCAACAGACCACTACCACACCAGCACGACCCCTCCAGACCACTACCACACCAACAGACCACTACCAGACCACTACCACACCAACAGACCACTACCACACCAACACGACCCCTCCAGACCACTACCACACCAACACGACCCCTCCAGACCACTACCACACCAACACGACCCCTCCAGACCACTACCACACCAACACGACCCCTCCAGACCACTACCACACCAACACGACCCCTCCAGACCACTACCACACCAACACGACCCCTCCAGACCACTACCACACCAACACGACCCCTCCAGACCACTTCGCTCTGCTGGGATGTCATGTTGGTGTTTTCTTGTTGGATCTGTGATCCAAATATAACCACATTGTCCAAAAATAAGAAATATGAATGGAGTTTTCATTATCTTGTGTTGACTGAGCTCTTGATACCTTGAAGGACCTTGAGGACAACAGGTACATTTATCCTTTTAATTGTATTTGAATTGTATTTGCTGTATTTATCAGCTTTGTTTATGTTGGTGGTGTTTATAAACACTGGAATTAAACAGATTCATATTCCAATTTACAATGTGTTAAAAGAAAGTTCCAAATAGTGTATTTTGTATGTGAATATATCCCACGTTGAAAAAGAAAATCACAGATTGGGGCAGTAGTATATGCTCTACTGTAGGACTTGGATATTAATTGCCTGGGTCCAGACCTTTGAAACAGCCCCACTTCCACCGAGTGGACTGATTAAATGGAGTGTAACGAGTTGACAATTCTGTCCGATATCAGGCGAGGATATTAACCTACAAGGTAATATGTCACACGGACTCGCGAGTCGCGGTAAGAGATTTCAGTGCAAGGACATGCTGCACGGGAGCAGAGTCTTTACTGCAGCCCTTGTAAAATATGGAGAACTGCTGTTTTCAATTAGCGCTGCTGCGAATGAGCAGGACCCACCCCGAACACCTAAACAGCCAAGGATCCTCAGTAATGCTGCAACTCAAGCTTTTAACAACTTCTCGACGGGTCATTTCGCAGACATTACGGTCGAAAGAAATGTGTTTTTACACCATAGGGGTCAGGGTTCAGACACTAACTAGAGGACATATGGGTTTACCCCCCCAGTGCACACATGATGCTAGCATTATCCACAGCTAAGCTAAATTCGGGATGCTGACCTAAGTCCTTTTTTCGAGACGGAAATGAGGTACTACTACGTCAATACCTTGATGAATTCATCAAGGCTCTGTGACAGGTAAGCAATTTGAAAAGAAAACCCACGGCATGACCCAGAGGAGAGGATAGCGGCTGGTGAAGGACTAAGTTTACACCAGCTGCATGGCGAGGGAGGCGGGAGCTGCCAGGAAGACACCCGTAAACATCAGGCGCAGTGACGGCAGTGTTGACATTAACATGACCTGCTGAATCCTCCCAATCACTCAGTAGGTTGACGACTAGAGTACTGAACACTGACATTC
>NC_140169.1:176228619-176233577 GCF_963971535.1 Notolepis coatsorum
GAATGTTCAGTCTTGTAGGCCTATCTACCTTGTAAAGGAGGAATGTTCAGTCTTGTAGACCGACCTTGTAATGGTGGAAGGTTCAGTCTTGTAGGACTACCTTGTAAAGGAGGAATGTTCAGTCTTGTAGGCCTACCAACCTTGTAAAGGAGGAATGTTCAGTCTTGTAGGCCTACCGACCTTGTAAAGGAGGAATGTTCAGTCTTGTAGGCCTACCTTGTAATGGTGGAAGGTTCAATCTTGTAGGCCTACCGACCTTGTAAAGGAGGAATGTTCAGTCTTGTAGTCCTACCGACCTTGTAAAGGAGGAATGTTCAGTCTTGTAGTCCTACCGACCTTGTAAAGGAGGAATGTTCAGTCTTGTAGACCTACCTTGTAAAGGAGGAATGTTCAGTCTTGTAGGCCTACCAACCTTGTAAAGGAGGAATGTTCAGTCTTGTAGGCCTACCGACCTTGTAAAGGAGGAATGTTCAGTCTTATAGTTCTACCGACCTTGTAAAGGAGGAATGTTCAGTCTTGTAGACCTACCGACCTTGTAAAGGAGGAATGTTCAGTCTTGTAGGCCTACCGACCTTGTAAATGAGGAATGTTCAGTCTTGTAGACCGACCTTGTAAAGGAGGAATGTTCAGTCTTGTAGGCCTACCTTGTAAAGGAGGAATGTTCAGTCTTGTAGGCCTACCGACCTTGTAAAGGAGGAATGTTCAGTCTTGTAGACCTACCGACCTTGTAAAGGAGGAAGGTTCAGTCTTGTAGGCCTACCTTGTAAAGGAGGAAGGTTCAGTCTTGTAGGCCTACCAACCTTGTAATGGTGGAAGGTTCAGTCTTGTAGACCGACCTTGTAAAGGAGGAAGGTTCAGTCTTGTAGACCGACCTTGTAAAGGAGGAAGGTTCAGTCTTGTAGACCGACCTTGTAAAGGAGGAAGGTTCAGTCTTGTAGACAGACCTTGTAAAGGAGGAAGGTTCAGTCTTGTAGACCGACCTTGTAAAGGAGGAAGGTTCAGTCTTGTAGGCCGACCTTGTAAAGGAGGAAGGTTCAGTCTTGTAGGCCTACCAACCTTGTAATGAAGGAAGATTCAGTCTTGCCATCTCTGGCCCTGTTTTCCCCCCATAACAAGTTAACACATTATTTTTGTGTGTGTTTGTGAAGCTTTTATGAAATCTATATGTTTTGCATGAAGCCCCCAAGTCATGTTCAAACAAGGCCATCATTTAGCCCTTTCATACATAGGGCGCATGCTTTAAGGGTAATTATCGTCAGCTTCCGTCTGGTGGACATCATGTAATCGGTGGTATCAGTCTGTCTTTCTGTCCACAGCTAATCTTGCAAACAAAGGGCCCATTTGGATGAGACATTGCTCATAGGCAGACAGCAGTTCAGGGACCTGGATTCTGGAATATTGTTCAGATCATTCAATAACACATATTTTATTTGAATTAATTGTCCATTGAAATACATATTCAGTAGTATGAAGTTACACCTTTTCAACGCAAGAAGGCGTTACTACACAGGTTCGCTTGTAAACAGCTCTCTGGCACTTGTTTACAACATGCCATAGTGGCCTATTGTTGATATACCTATGCAGACAATATGTTCAAAAACATGATCACTCCATGGCAAGAAGTTTTATCTTTAAAATGATCAATTCCAATGAGGGACTCTAGCTTCAAATCAAAAGGCCACAAGAGACGACATAAAACATATGTGTACATGCCATGCGTCCTTTATTTATTGGGGAGAACTATTTATGACCCACTATACTAGCATGCCATGGACATATCTGGTCCAATGAGCACCCGTTCTAGTTGCAGTTAACTTTTAACCTCATAAACTAACTGTTCATAATTGTGGACATCATGCAATAACAGAATGCTGAAGGAGGCCATTCAAAAGTTATTACATTTATTTATCCCATTATACTTATATATATATATATATATATATATATATATATATATATATATATATATATATATATATATATGATTCATGTTTGAGATGTCTTTTTCAGTCATAAAAAACTGGAAAAATATTTTAATAATTAATCATTCATGCATGAAAGGATAGCCAATTAAGCTATAAAAGCATGATCAAGGCTCTATAATGTCATGGCTTTATAATGTCAAAGCTCTACAAGGCCAAGGCTCTGTAATGTCAAGGCTCAACGTAAAAATGTACTCACACTTTTTAACGGTGGTCTTGTTTATGAACCGATGTATCATGCATGTATGCGTCCTGCATCGTGTGTGTGTGAGTGTGTGTGTGTGTGTGTGTGTGTGTGTACTGTGCACGTGCACGGCACTCTGTCTTTGGGGGTGTGTACTATTAAGTATGCGTGTCATGTGGGCCATCGTGTCAGCTCCAGTGAGAGTGGGCGCTTGACACCACCTGGCAGCGATCAAAGGGCTTTCCCTGTGATAAAATGGGTGAACAGGTGTACGCCGGCACGCCAAACACGCATGGCTAACCTATCCTGGCGGGGAGGACAGGTGCTACAGTTTATGTTTCACGGCGTCCCGGACCAGCGGGACCAGCGGGGGCACGTGACGCCCCCCCACACAGTCGCCCAGGCCGGCCCTCCCACAAACCCCGCGCTCACTCAGCCCTACATGGTAATAACTCCATAGGTGCACGCTAATCTCTGATGGTAACATTTGGCTTACCTTAATCTGGCTTTTGGGGTGGGTGGAGGTGGGTGATAGTATTAAAGTGAGTGGGTGGGTGGGTGTATGTGTATGTGTGTGAGTGGTGAGGTGGGGTGGGGAGGGCGGGGGTTTAAAGGGGAATTACACTAATCAGTTCAAGCCCCCTCACGTACATTATAAAACTCGCCATTAAGCTTATAGCGCATCACAGCTCACCAGCCCCATCACCGGGGGCCTCACATCTGCCTGGCAATTGATGCCTGAACCCCCCCCGACAGCTCTCTGCCTTTCAACTGTTAAGGTAGGAGGAGTGTGGGGTTTGTGAGTGGTCGCTGGTGGGAGAGAGGGGGCTTGGCTTTGGGCAGCGCGGGGCTTTAGGGGAAGAGAGATGGGAGGGGAAGGAGAGGAGAGGAGGGGGCGTAGTTTATAAGCCCGACCCCCCCCCCCCCCCCCCCAAACCTGTCAGGGTTTTTTCAACACATGAGGGCAGCGTGGAAGCAGCTAAAGCAGACAAGGGAGTACTGGAACGACGGGACGGAACGACTGTGATAGAGAGACCCAGAGTGTTTGCTTATTCACTCGTTTTAACAAGTACAACACTGTAGTTAGTGTCATTCTCACACAAAGGCCATCATTACGTGAAAGTGAAAGTGTATAGATCTGGGTTTTGACTTGAACACAGCAATTCTGAATGGACAACGTTTAATTTCCTGTAAGTTGTTGATGGTAGCAAACACGGGGGAAATCAACTGAAGTTCAAGCGTAAGTGCAGTAGTGGTGGACAGAGGTGGGGATGGTGTCGTCTTCCTAGCCCGAGGAGCTGAGTTTTCATTCTATGATGGAAGATGTTGAGACATTCCGCAGGCCTGAATGGAGGCTGGAGATTCAAATCAAATCAAATCAAATCAAATTTATTTATAAGGCCCGACAACACATGTTAATGTCCCCATGGGCCGTACAGGTCTTCTTTAAAACAAGTCAAGAAGAAAACATAACAATAAGTCAAGAACAGAACAAGAACACCATAAGGTCAAACATTTTTAGATGAATGCAAAAAATTAAAATTAAAAATTAAAGATTCCTTTATATGCTAGGAATGGGCACCTTTCACAAGATATGTGCCACTGGGCCCCCCCCCCCCCCTGCCCACGCACAACAACAACACAGATCATTCTTTCCATTTGTTTTTGTTTTTTTTAATGTGCTTGGGATTGAAGAAATGAAATATGAATTCAGAATAATTAATCATAATAATTAAAATAATCTAAATAATTGTCAAAGAATTTCATAGAAATGTCCTAAAATTGCAAAGAAAATTATAAATATGAATATTTAATAGTATAATTTGGCTGCTGATTAAATTGAACAGAGCATTTTTAGAATTGCGTTCTAGAGACATTTCAAACAACCCTTTTCCCAGATGGCTATGTCAATATATTTCAGTCATCTTAACGTTTCGCTCATCCAAATGATATCTATTACCTACTTGGGGCTCAAATTAATCAGGTTGCATCTTAAATATAGTTTTAAATAAAGGTGATCAAGTATCTTGTTCCAGAAATACAAAGTGCACTGGAGGTACTGTAGATGCAGAAATCCAAAATATATGCACCGGAGAGGGACCTGCGCGCGTCCCATATCACATTTAAACACAGTGAGTGTGCTGACGATTAATTCAGACATTTGTGGGGGGGGGGGGGGGGGGCAGGGCTATACTGTATAACGAATCAGTCCTGCCTCTCCCCCCCTGACAAAGGACACACACCGCTGATGTAAAACACCATCAGATCAAGATCCCATACCTCCTTTTCTCGGGGGGGGGGGCACCAAGTCACTCCTACAAGGCCTCCCCCCGGCAAGCGTTTAGAAGCTAGACTGAGAAGCCACAGCTAATTGGTGAGACACACAGTTGTTCAGACGAGATAGATCTCTTCCTCGCTGTGTTCAGGGCAGGGGCTGTGTTACCATATCTATAGAGACATGCAGGAATGGACATTTTCTTTTTATGTATGTATGTATTTATTTGACTGAGTCTGAGGTCATGTAAAAAAATTAAAAACATTGTTTCAGCCGTCTTGGAACTATAGATGAAAAACAAGTTACAAAAATCGAATCAAAGAGAGGGCCTTTTTGTAACACCCACCCTAAACGCCATGGCATTTTCTTCTCTCTTGCATCTCTTTTCTTCTCTTGACTGTGCAAACGGTTCGTCTCCCAGTGGCACGGCGGAAAATGACAACCCATGTTTTGAAATTGGTAATTGCCCCCGGCATTCCATCCCCTTTAAAAAATAAAAGGAGGCCAGTGACAGGAG